>NW_005871727.1:278191-280550 GCF_000147115.1 Myotis lucifugus | reverse complement strand
CGCCCCAACCCCCTGATTTGCCCTGCTCTGTGAGTGACAGGGGGTAGCGCCCCCAACCCCCTGATCGGCCCTGCTCTGTGCGTGACAGGGGGTGGTGCCGCAACCTCCCCATCGACCCTGCCTTGAGTGTGACAAGGGGCAGTGCCCCAACCCCTCAATTGGCCCTACCCTGAGCGTGACTGAGGGTGGCATCGCAACCTCCTGATCCGCCCTAATCTGTGCATGACAGGGGGGCGGTGCCCCAACTCCCCAATCGGCCCTGCTCTGAGCCTGACCAGGGGCTGCACCTAGGGATTGGGCGTGCCCTCTGCCACCCGGGAGCAGGCCTAAGCCAGCAGGTCGTTATCTCCCGAGGGATCCCAGACTGCGAGAGTGCACAGCCCAGGCTAGGGGACCCCCCCCCCCCCCGAGTGCACAAATTTTTGTGCACCGGGCCTCTAGTCTATATAATAAAAACCCAGTGGTTGTAACGCCGTAACAACCAAAGACTGGTCACCAGGAGGTGCATTGATGGGTCCCGCAACCCACAGGCTCTGACTGCAGCAAGGTGGACGGTGGGCAGAAAGGGTCGCGTGGCGAGGAGGGCGCGGAGGATGGGCGCTGGGTGGCGGGGGCAGGGAGCATGGTGCAGGTCCCCAGGTGGCGAGCAGAGTTGTTCCCACTGCGGGGGGAGGGGTGGGGGCGCACTTGGCCAGCAGAAGAGGGAGGTGGCACATGGGGGAAGGGCTCGAGCTGGGAGAGGAATTGAGGCAGAAGGTAAAAGCTGTTACCAAGGGAAAGAGCCAAAAGTTTTGGAGCAGCCAATGGCTCAGACACTCAACACTGGGGAGAGAGGAATGGGGACCAGCCAGGCACAAACGAGCTTGCGAGACCTGCAGCGGCGGTGGGATCTGGGGTCCTGCCGGTGTGGCGGGTCTGGGGTTCCACCGGTGTGGTGGGTCTGGGGTTCCGCCCTCCCCCCACTCCCCCGGAGCCCTGGCAGCATCTGTGGAGCGTGGGAGGCGTCACGGGGCAGCAGTCATGGCCCTGATGGCAGGCTAGGCCTAGGGGACCCTACACATGCACGATTTAATCATACACTGGGCTTTTAGTGTTATAATAATGTCCAATTCCTATTGTTCCGAGGGTACAGTAACATTTGTAATCTTGCATTCCATGAAACATGCCAAGTGAATTATAAAAATCAAATTTGTTGATTACAATAAAAAGTGCCCCTACAAATGCACTTGTCTTTGTCCTACAGTTGACTATAAGCCCCTCAAGGACAGGGGCTAACTCATTTAGTATGTTATCTCAAGGACATTATTTAAGTCACTAATATATTGTTGAATATATAAATACAGAAACAAATATATATTAGTTAAATTGAACTATAGAAGTGGGGTGAGGGTCAGGGAGCTAAAGCGAATGAGGCCCCCTCATTCCTGAATCACCACTCTCCCTACACTGTGCTAGGAAGGGTTCCAGAAGATCACTCATACGGCTAAGTCCACGAGAGCCTGTAACAAACAAGCAAGCAAGCAAACAATGCAGACGGCTGTTATCACTGCGGACACATTGCAATGAATACCTGGCAGTCCCCTTGGCAGTGTGATGAGTCCTGGTGACAGTCTTGGTTCTTGCTGTGCCTTTATATAAACTCTGCCTGAATGCTGCATTCTATATGAAATCGAAGCCATTACTCATCCACCTTCTTCCTATAGTAGGCTGTCTGTGACTCTGCAGACATAAATATCCTGAAAAAGAAAACATGCAGTATTGTCACCATCACTGCAAGTTTGTTCATTTTGAACATGAAGTTGCTGGTCCTGGAAGTTCCTTTTTTTTTTTTTTTTTTGAGAAAGAACTACATGCTGACCAAGAGTCGAGTTATCTCCATTGGCAACAAGAGCTTTAGATGCTTGAAGAGCTTCCCAAACCCCTCCACCAAGCATGGAATTCTGTGCGGTTCCTAAACATTATCTCCCACTCAGTCGTAAAGTATGATGTTGCCACCATTAAATTCTGCACAGGAATGCCAAGCTGGTTGAGGGTAGTGTAAACAAAGCAGGCATTGCCTGTAGCACAGGATGATTACACCCCAGCCCCACATAACTAAAATCAAAGTCGGGACCCACTGAGATTGATGGCACTATTTTGCACTATTATCTTACTCTCCCACAGTTTTACATAAACATTTTGGGGTATGGGCTTTACAGCCAAAAAGATCAGCCTCTAAAACCTGGTTACACTTGAACTATGTAAATTTGGGGAAGTTATACAACTTTACTTAGCCTTATTTTGCCCAAATGAATGAGCAAATAATATGAAGTCATGAATTGATTAGAAATGCAGATTAAAACAGCACAGTTCTTAGCAC
>NW_005871727.1:273832-276031 GCF_000147115.1 Myotis lucifugus | reverse complement strand
ATTGCCAATGGCTAATGATTTAATCAATCTTGACAATGTAATGAAGCCTCATTAAAACAAGATGGCAGGGTCTGAAAGCTTCTGGTTGATGAACACGTGAAAATTTGGGGAGAGAGCATGCCTGGAGAGGGCATAGACGCTTCACGCCCTTCCCACATACCTTGCCTTATTCATCTCTTCTATCTGGCTGTTCTTGAGTTATGTCCTTTTATAATAAACCAGTGATCAACTACGTGAAATATTTCTCTGATTCTGTGAGGGACTCGGGCAAATTAATCAAACCCAAAAAGATGAGGACCCCATCTATAGCTAGTTGGTCATAAGCCCAGGTTATCATGTGGGCTCATAGCTGGTATATGAAGTAGACTGGGGAGCAGTCCTGTGGAACTGAGCTCTCAGCCTGTGGAATCTGATGCTATTCTGTGGGTAGATATGGTCAGAACTGAGTTAAATTGAGTTGCAGACTCAGCCACCCTGCTGATGCCAGAATTGCTTGTTCTTGTGGGGAAACCCCCCTCCCACATTGGAATCTGGTGCTCAGAACCATTTAGTTGATGTCCAAGTTAGCCCAAGAGACACATGATCATGTCACCAGAAGCAGAATTTTCTTTTGGACAAATTCAATGTCCATTCATAAAAAAAAAAAAAAAAAAAAATCAGCAAAATCTCAACACACTAAAGATACATAGGAACTTTCTCAGACTGCTAAAGGTATCTGAATAATCTGCAGCTCACGTCAAACACTGATGAACTATTTAACACATTCCCTGTAAAACTGACAAAAGGGCAAGGCCATGTTCATTCTTATACTTCTATTTGACTCTTCTCTCTGCCACCCTTCTGCACTCCTCCATGTCATTTCCAATCAACCTCAGGACAGCAAATAAAGGCCTGGCCCCATTATCTCCACAGAAAATATGAATGGGCTTCTAAATTTATCATCTTTCCTAAGAACTTGAGCTGTTATAAGGGTACATTATGATTAGAGTTGATTTATGTGGTTCTGAAAGTATTTATGCTTCCAACTTCAAATTATGTATATATTTACTACATCAGTCATAAACTAGATGACAAAACAATAGTCTGTGAAAGTTGTTTTTCTGAAACCACATTACTAAAGGCATGGAGCTTCAAGAAGAATAGAAGAGGTGCAGGCTAAAAATTTTATGAGCCTCGTGTTAATCTAAGAACTATTCACTGAAATTTTGTGCTGCTGTTTCCTCATTTGTTAAGTGATATGAATATAAGGTTTTAATAAACAACAAATTAAGATGATGGTTAAGAAAGCAAATTTTACATTATATAGTGATTTTCTAAAATAAAATATAATACTAGAAAGAAATAGAGCATCCATTATCTTCTGTTAATAAAATGAAGGAAGCAAACTAATATTTATTAAGGACTACAGTGTACCATATATTATACTAGGTATTTTACATATGTTGCTTTCCTAAATCAGAAAAAAAAAACACCTAAGAAGTTGTTTTGAATTTTCCCAAATAAGGAAATGGAGGCCTAGAGTAATCAATAATCCGTGTTTTGATATTATGTTGCTTATGTTGCCACTAACATCAATGCTTAAGAATTTAAACTCTTAAGCCAGAGTCTACTAGTTAGCCAGCTTACTTATTAGCTGAGTCCAATGGAGACTCGGTTCCATCAGAACATGGAAATAATATTATACACTCGATTTAATGAAGGTGTTATATAAGGAAATGTCACTAATGTGATTATCATAATACCTACAACATAATAAGCACTCAAAAGATATTATATTCATCCTTGTAAACATAATAATAATAAAAATTTCTTTTAAAAGAGAAATGAAAAATGCATAATACAAAGAGGAAGAATAGAAAGTTCTGTCTTATATATTTTTTAAATAAATTTTATTGATTTTTTTTTACAGAGAGGAAGGGAAAGGGATAGTTAGAAACATCGATCAGCTGCCTCCTGAGCACCCGCTACTGGGGATGTGCCTGCAACCAAGGTGCATTCCCTTGACCGGAATCAAACCTGGGACCCTCAGTCCACAAGCTAATGTTCTATCCACTGGGCCAGACCAGTTAGGGCTCTCTCTTATATTTTCAAAAGTGACTGTTAGGCTTGGAATCTATTTCTGTCCCACTGGAAGTGCCATGCTCTTGCCATCATTACTCTATCACATGAATCGAAGACCCTTTGAATCATCATAATAAA
>NW_005871727.1:238129-272233 GCF_000147115.1 Myotis lucifugus | reverse complement strand
GGGGAGGGAGCAGCTATGGCCGCTCTCAGTCCGTCCCAGGGCTCTTGCTCTCTGTCCCATCAACCGCTGCAAACCTCGGAGGGGCCGTAGCCATACAGTCCCGCTTCTCCCGTTTGAGTCTGGGTCCCTAGAGACTCGCCCGGATCTGTAGCCCAGAGTCTGAGACTCACTCCTGAGTGAAAAGGACAACCGCGCCCTCAGCCACCAGCCCGCTTTGCGCGCGCACCGCCGCACCACCGTACCTTTAAATTTTCCACACTGCGCCTCCTCTAAGCCTCGTAATGCTGTTGTTTTTCCTTCTAGTTGAAGAGTCCCTCCTCAGCCAGCCTTCCTGTGGTTCTGGGTGATGTCCGTTCCGTCTTTTAGTTGTATTTTTGAAATGGTTGTTCGAGGCAGCAAACTCCGGTGTTTACCTATGCCGCCATCTTGGTTTTCTCCCAAATTCCATGAGTATTAATAAAGGGAAGTAGTGAGCTCCTATTAAAGAGCAAAGATAAGAAACTTGTCCCTGTCTTTTTTTTTTTTGGACTCAGCTGCATAAGTCTTACTTTCACAGAAATATCTCCAGAATTCCCCAGGGACTAACTACCTTTACCCAAAGCAAACATTGCAAACAAACATGCATTAAAGGAGAAGCTTTGTTTATGTTCAACATAAATAAAATAAGATGTAAAACTAGCAATATAAGGCCTATCAAGGACAACATTCCAACTTCTAATCATTCGTATTAATTATTAGCAATTAGTATTTCCTAATGCTTAGTTATGATTGACAAAGTTGTATTCATTAAATACCTGAAAAGGATAAGAATGAAAACATATTGAAAAAACTATTTTTACCCTGGAAAAATTACATTCCAAGTGTCAAGAGAAATCATATTTTCACAGCTTAGTTAGGAACCTGGGGAAATCAGGAAGTTGGATGAAATCTGGATATACCTTTAAGATTTTGGTGGTTGATGCAGCCATAAAACAAGTTTAAATGAAGATGGTTGCACGGTTTGACATGCATCAGGCGGAGATCTGCTACCAATGGCCAGGCTCATCTCCAGTAGAATTTAAGGAGTTCTGGCAGGCCAACTGAATTTATAAAATGGGAAATTAAAAAATAATAATAAAACATTCATCTGTCAGCATACGTCTGATTTGCAAAGTAATTGGCCATTATTTTGCAATTAGTGTCACTCACTGAAATAGTGCTTTCACGGTGATTCTGCTTTTAGCCACATTTTCCCAGAGTATTTCCTTCCACCAGTTTTGCAAGTTATTGCTGAAATAGTCCCTTAATATTAAATCAATCTGTCCACTAGTGACTGCAGGAGCCTACCTTCGCTTCTGTTCATAAGCACTCAGGCAGTAGACATTTAACTGTATGGCCAGGATGTTTTCCATCAGTCCAAAGATTTGGGAAAGAGTGAGAGAGCTACCTCTCAAATTTGTGTTTCTCTCTTAGCCCATCCCTAAGAAGCAAGTCTCAGAGCCCTCTATTTTGCCATCTAATCTCACTTTGCCCATCCTCAGCATCATTAATAAGCTCAGCTTTACTATTACAGTTTCTATCTTTTTAAACTTTACTTACCCTATTTTTCCTTGTCAATTTCCTACAGAAGTGACAATTTTATTATTAAATAAAGGGCTAAATTTTATTTGCATTTCAAATGACGGTTCAGGCTGCTGTGGTTCCATGGGGAGCAAAAACAGGGTGCTGGTATGTAAGGTTTTGCAGGATGTGCCCTGCCAAAGGCTGAGGGGATAAAAATAGTCTGAAATCCACTCCAGCTTCACAGGCAAAGCTGAGCGCTCTGGCTGAGAGCAGAGTAACACACACACACAAAAACAAATAAAATAAAAAAGAAGAAGAAGAAGAAAAAGGAAGAGATCCCTTATTCTTATTCACACAGTCTTGGGAAAGAGAGCTATTACTACATTGTTCGATGGTATGTACAAATGTGAGTTGACATTGAGCAGGTAGCTAGTCATGTTTGGTGTTCCAATAAAAAGGGTTTAAAATCTCTCTCCCAGTTGAACAGTAAATGAAAGAACACTTGACACTACAGAAAGGATGCTTAGTTTAGAGACAGTGTGCGTATTAACACAAGCACAGCCATGAACTGCAATACAGGAGAGAATGAAATCTCTCATTGAGGCACCCGTCAATTAAGACTCATGCTGGAAAACCATATGGGGTTTCAGAGCTCTGAAGAATAATGGCAGCTGCCTGAGTCTCAATCTCTTCACACATTCCTGCAAAACCACGCAGATGGAAAATCGGGGAGCAAATAAAACTAGTCTCTAAAATAACTTGGGGACGGAGAATACTATACACTTAAGTTTATGTGTAAGTCAACAAATCAACATCCAAGTCTTGCAGAGCCATCTCCAAACACAATACCTAAGCAGTCAGGGAGAGGCTGTGTGGAAAAGGAGGGAGCAACTGGGAGCCCAGAGGTGGCAAAAAACATGTAAAATCACTTCCCAAAAGAGAGATGCCTCCCTAAAGTGGGAAAATACTCAAAACATGGCCGCCACCCAGTGAGTTAGGGCAGTGCTAAGGAATTGAACAGAAAGGACTTGAACGTGTGCACAATGAGAGTAACAGTCTCCCAGAGTTACTACTTTGATGGTGGGATTAAGGAAAGACATTGACAGGAAGGCGTCTGATTATTGGAGAGTTGTTGAAGGAAAGAAGAAAGCATATGGTGAAAATTGGGATATTAGAAGAAAAAATGAAAAGTATGATCTTAAAAGCTGGATCTCGTCTTCCCAAAAAAAGCAAGGTCTCAACCTTTTAACAATGCACTACATTGTCTCTCCAAATAAGGTACTTATCAACTAAGTGACTTTGTGAACCATGAAAATCTCTGGCCATAAATGCATGGAAATGTTGTGACTACTGGATGAGAAAGAGAGATATTTTAAAAATACAAAAAGGCAGACAAGACTCACATAAAGCTGTAAGAAACAGAAAATGTAAATCAGAACATATAAGTATATGCCCTGCTGGCATGGCTCAGTGATTGCGCATCAACCTATGAACCAAGAGGTCACAGTTCTATTACAGTCAGGGCACATGCCCAGGTTTCAGGCTTCATCCCCCGTAGGGGATGTGCAGGAGACAACTGATCAATGATTCTTTTCATCATTGATGTTTCTATCTCTCTCTCCTTCTCCATTCCTCTCTTAAATCAACAAAAACTTATTTTAAAAACAAACTTGTAAGTATATAAAAACACTCACAGGAACAAAAGATAAAACAGGAAAATTTCAGTGCAGTACACAATTGGAAAAATTGTTAAGCAAACATTTGCAGATATAAAGGAATAACTTCAATAAAAAATTAGAAATTCAGGAAGCAGACAAAAACAGTCATGTGTGAAATAGCAGGTGAGCTTAGGAAAGAAACTGTAAAACAGACAAAATATAACATGATTAATACTAAGAAGACAGATAACTGATGGACAAATATTTGTCAGAAAATAAGATACAGGGCATTCAGAAGAAATAAAAATAATCAAACAAAATAAAATAAAGATAGAATTTTTTAAAAATCAAAAATAAAGGATTAAAAATGAGCCAATAAACATGTAGCTGAACAGCTTAAAAAACAAAAGCAAAACTATGGAATAGAGCTAATAATAAAGCTAGAATCTAAGAAAACTCTAGAGTTTGATTCTTGATACATGCTCATTGAGCATTTTTCACACTAGTTTCATTTTATCAAGGAAATTAATTCATTGTATATAAAAGATTTCTCTTTTTCTTAATCTTTATGTGCATAGCAAGAAACAGAGAGACCAACTCTAATAGTATCAGAGGATTTTTCTACCCAAGAATCTGTTGGCTTACTTCAGGTTTAGGGAGAAAAGTGTTGTTACTCTAACACCTGATATTCAGTAACATTTTATGGACTGTATTTCTCAGTTTACAAGACACAACTTCATTGGGGTGCCAACTTAAATTACTCAGCTAGAGTGGGTAGGAAGTAAGGTTGTTTAAGATAAGAAATTTCCTGGGTTGAGATGCAAACATTTCTTGTGAACTTGCTTGTTTTTGTCAACAGTTTCTCTTCAAAAGGAGTGTTTGATTGTTACAAGATGGAGAATAATTCAAATAAGTTTTAAGATTAAGTAATTAGCTAATTCGTTTAGGATAACAGTGAAAGGGGCAATTAAAATCTAACATTAGTTGAGTGAGCAATGAATGATCTGCTTAAGGCACCAAATGCATGCCAAATACAAAAGGGAAAAATAAAGCACATTTTATCATGTGTAGAAATGAAATTAGAAAATGCTAATGTATAGAAAACAAATGCAGAAAAAATGTTATTTAAAACAGCAATTGTATCTCTGCCCCATACAGTGGGAGTAATCTTCAATTTAAAAGAAATAAATTAAAAAGTATTTGTTTTAAAATTCTTGAAACAAAAAATAATTAAATTTTGATTAAAAACTAATTTTACATGTTTAAGTTGGAACTTTGAGATTTAAGGCCACCAGGTAGTGAAAGAAATTCTCCAAATTTCTAAAGTTTTGTAAAAATATAAAAGAATATTCTGAAAAATTAAACGTAGGCATATCAACTAAACTCCATGCCAGTTATCATATTGAGTTAAATTAATTGTAGACCCATTAAACATTTCTAATTATTTTGACAAATTCTAGAAGCATTAGAATGATATCAAAAGACTGGGGGAAATAGATAAATCTTCATAAATAGAAATGACTGATTAAAACCAGTGAAACAAAAATAGAAGTGATATGCATATAAATGAGATGAGCAAATGTTAGATCATTTAAAGGTAAAAATGGTGGCTAAAAAAACCCACATTTCTATACTACTATGTATGCATTTGATATGAAGGAAATGTATGAGAAACAGTAACGTTATCATAGCAATGGACATGCTACTAATTTTATGCTTGAACATGTCTCAATTATTTCATTCTCACATTAACACTCTGAAACTACTCATTCTTACCTTCACTTTACTAATAACAAGTTAATTCCTTCATCTAATTACTCATGCTCTCTGGATAGCATCTATCTATATAAAACCCTAATATGAAAATCAACCGAATGGTGGAACGACTGGCAGAATGATCGGTCACTATGATGCGCACTGACCACCAGGGGGCAGATGCTCAATGCAGGACTGCCCCCAGCCCACAGGCCCCAACCAGAAGGCAGCAGCGGGGGACAGGGCTGGGAAGTGGGCAGCGCCAGGCCAATCAAGGCAGGTACGAGTGGGGGCTCCCCGATCACCCTGCCAGTCACCCCACAGATCAGCCCTGATCGCTGGTCAGGCCTAGGGACCCTACCCATGCATGAATTTTGTGCACCAAGCCTCTAGTATATTATTATCTGAAATGTACTGCAGATTTTGTATTTTCTTGTAAATGTTTTGTGTAATGTCTTGTAAATTCTGATTGACTGTTGCTTCAGAATGCTTTTTATACCTTGCTTTGATATGCACGATTACAAATGCTTCTATGTTTTCCATAGAGACTATGATATGTATTGTCAACATCAACAATGGGCACCAAACAAGGTTGCTTCAAATGCAAAGACCTCTAAACAGACCCTCTTTAGAGATGAAGGAGTAGGGAATGGTTCTTTGAGAAAATTGAGGTTGTGTAATTACTCCATGTTTAACTTTGTTTGTCACACCAGACAGGCATTCCTTCACCACTAGGTGGCCCAGAAGGAAGCCATTCAGCAGGTCTGCTTCAAAAATGGGGCCCAGCCTGAAAGCATTCCACAAGAGTTTGTCCAATGGTATAACAGTAAATGAGCCATGGTAGTTTTGTACTGCATTCATTATAACTTCTAGCATCTTTGCTGAATTTTTAAAGTCCCCATAGAAATGTCTTTGAGAGTTGGGCTCTAAGGCAAGGGTTATAGAAATATAGATAACAGAGCCTAATGCTAATTACTGTAACAACAATAATAGTTAATACAATCTGGCAAACACTGTTCTAATTCATTTAATTTTTATAATAACTCCATGTGACAAATACTATTTTGTTCCCATTTTATATATAAGGAAACAGAGGGGGAAAAAAGTAAAGTAGAATGATAATGCTTAATCATTTGTATTTTTGTATTATTAAATATATCTAATATTAGATAAAAATTCACAGCTACATACCATCTGTCAGTTACACAATAAGCAATAGCTGTTTGGGCTGCTATTGATAATGTAACAAGGTTGTTAAAATGCACAATTACTTCAAATAAATATATTCATTCAAAACATGTATTAGTAATGAGATTATATTATATGGTCGTACACAATTGGTTTTATAACTCACACCAGAGAATACATGATAATCTACAGGATCTTACTATTGTTGATTCTTTAAGTATCTTTATAATTGATATCTATGGATCGAGCCATTAATTATAACACTCAATAATAATTTATTACTACACTAGAAGCCCAGTGCACAAAATTCATGCATGGATAGGGTCCCTAGGACTGGCCAGTGATCAGGGCCAATCTGTGGGGTGACCAGCAGGGTGATTGGGGGCTCCTGCTGGTACCCGCCTTGGCTGGCCTGGGGCCTGCGGGCTGGGGGCAGCTCCTGCATTGAGCATCTGCCCCCTGGTGGTCAGTGCATGTCATAGCTACCAGTCATTCCACTGGTTGTTCCACTGTTCAGTCAATTTGCATATTAGGCTTTTATTATATAGGATATATTCAGGATAAGTACTAGTCCAGGCCCTGGGAATATAGCCAAGAACAAGGCAATTAAGCCATTGTTCTCATGGAACATACCTCTAATGGGGAAGAAAAATACAATAAACACACTTCATTAAACATCAGGGCTCTCCAGAGACAAAACCAATAGATGATAGATGATTAGATGGTAGACAGATAGATGGAGATGACAGATAGATAGATGATATATAGATAGATAGATAGATAGATAGATAGATGATAGATAGATAGATAGATAGATAGACAGACAGATAGATAGATAGATAGAAACTGACTCATGCCATTATAGAGGCTGGCAAGTCCACAATACGCAGGGTGGACTGGCATTCTGGAGACCCAGGAGTTTCAGGTCAAAGGCCATCAGGCTGGAGAAGCAGGAAGAGTTGATGTTTCAGTTCAAGTCTGAAAGCCATGTCCTGGAGATTTCTTTTGCTGGGGTTGAGAAAGGTCAGCCTTTTTTTATTCAGGCCTTCAACTCATTGAACCAAGCCCACTTACATTAGGAAAGATAATCTGCTTTTCTCAAAATCCTCTGATTCAAATGTTAATCTCATTCAAATACACCCTCACAGAAATGTCCAGAATAATGTTTAACCAAATATCTAGTCATCCCATGGCCCAGCCAAGCTGACACAAAATTAACCATCACACAGTAAAATAACACGCTAGAGGGTTGTGGGATTTGAATGGTCAATGGTCAGGAAGTCCTCCCTTGGGAGGTAAAGATTAAGATGAGATCTGGATGACTAGAAGCAGATACCCATGGACAGTCTGTGGGAAGGAAACAGCTCTGTGAAGGAAATGAAATGTACAGTCAAGGAACAGAACAAAGGTCTGTGTGATTGGAGCATAGGGACAAGGAGGACAGGAATGGTACCCGATAGGCTAGAGAACAGTTGTGCAGGCGATGGTCTGCAATTTAAGTTAAATATTGAGTGGGATGGAAAGTTTCTGCATGGTTCCAAGGGATGGGCAACCACTAAATCCAGGAAATCAGAATCGGCCCCAGCAGAATTCTCTCTCACAAGCTATTTGTATTGTTTGAAAGAATGTTCCTCTACCTGTGATCAGTTGCTAGCAGCCCAGAGACATTTACTGAGTACCTAATACATATATGCCAATGACTAATCATTGGGGATCAAAGAATAATGAGACCCCATTCCTCCTCTCAGTACATTTCAGTCCCAGGCATAGAGAATATTGCAAAAACACAATTTTTCTTTGTATGTATTCCCTAGACAGAAATTCTCTTGTGACACAAATGCTTCTGGGTGATACATGGGATTGTTAATTCTGGAGAACTAGTGGTGAATTTTCTTATGCTAACAAAACCAAAGATAGAATTATTAACAGCTTACTGTCTAAACATTTTTTGCATTTATTGACAAGAGTTTATTTGAGTGCATTATGTAAGGCAATGAATTTTACTACCTATGAATATCTAAGATAATAATTTAAATTAAATCACACACATAATGAACAAAGCTAAAACACAAACAGAAACTTGTTCTCAATTTTTAAAAAAGTCTCAATTTAACAAATGTTATATTAATTAGGAGTGACTCAAGTAGTTTAAAACCCTATTTTATAGACACTGTACTCTACAAAAATAATCTACTCAAATAATAGATAAATAGGAAGTTATTAGAGTTATAAATATGGGCGTTTTTACTGACCTCAATACAGCACACATGCTTCTTTTTTATTTGTGATTGCCAGGTCAGCACTTTCCTACTTCTGTGTATTACACATCTACATTCCAAATCATCACAGGAGCAGGGCCTTAGCTTCCCATTCATAACATCTCCTGAATATTCATACAAATTGCCTTTGAAAATACTCTCATTAAAAAAGAACTGAGTAATAGCCCTTGTAAAGCACTTTAAAAATATGAACCTTTGTGTAAATGCTAAGTAGCATTTTTATTAGTGTTAAACATTAAACAATAGCACAGGGAGTAATGAACTTAGGTTTATGGCATGGCCAAGGAAGAAAAATATTTTCATATGAAGCATAAAAGGACAGTAAAAAGAGATTCAAGGAACAAAGCTACATGATGCTACAGAAAAAGAGTATCAAAGGACATGCCAGCTGTATTGCAAGAATCTATCTGGTGTGAAACTTTAATGTCAATAATACTAGTAATGACTAGAGTATTGGGGGTAGGGAGGAAAGGCATTTAATCTATTTGAAAATGAAGGCCCAATAAGGGGTAATCCCCAATTAGATTTTTAGTCACCCAGTTTATGAAGAGAGTGCAGTATTTGAGATTTCTTTTAGAAGACATACAACAATTTGACCCACTTTATCACCTTGTAATCTACACTAATAAAAAAGATGCAAATTAACCATCACTCTGCCACTCTGCTACACCCACTAGCCAATCAGGAGGGAGTATGCAAATTAACCCAACTAAGATGGCGGCGGCCACAGAGCTGGAGCGAGCAGGAGGCTTGGGTTGTACCCGGCGATGGAGGACGCCAAGGTTTCCACCTGCCGTGGTCGGACCTTGCTCTGCTCAAGGCTACAAAGTTTCAATTATAGAAGATAAATAAAGCCCAGATACCTGCTTCCAGTTTTCCCTGGCCTCCGGTCAAGGAGGCGCTGAAAAAAAAAGAAAAAAAGGAGAGGTTGGGAGCTTGGGTTGCCGGGGGGCATGACCAGCCTGAAAACAGCCATCAGCCCATCACTCAGACTGGCCAGGCACCCCCCACCCTGAGGGGCTGTCTGATCTGAGACACCCTAATGGCCCTCAGCCCCTCACCCATGCACCAAGCCTCAACCAATCCTTACCTAGCTGTCCCCGCCTCCTCTCCTCCTCCCTCCCTGACCCTCTTACATACATTCTGAATAAGCCCATCGGACGGGTGACCTAGCGGTCCAATTTAGCTATAGGCCCATAATTTCTTATATTAAAATGATAATGGGGGGGGGGGGGGGGGGGCAGTTGGGGGCAAGCAGGCCGGCGGGGGGGCAAGCACACTGGCATGGGGGGTAGTTGGGAGTGATCAGGCTGGCAGGGGGGCAGTTGAGGGCAAGCAGGCCAGCAGGCAGAGTGGTTAGGGGCAATCAGGCAGGCAGGTGAGTGGTTAGGAGCCAGCAGTCCCAGATTGTGAGAGGGATGTCCGACTGCCAGTTTAGGCCCGATCCCTGTAAACCAGCAGTAGGACATCCTTTGAGGGGTCCCAGATTGGAGAGGGTGCAGGCCGGGCTGAGAGACACCCCCACCCCCGTACATGAATTTCATGCACTTGGCCACTAGCTGAAAGGGCGAGGGCTAGGCCCTCCATCTAGCCCCAGGGCAAGGGCTACGCCCTCCATCTTGCCCCAGGGTAAGGGCTACGCCCTCCATCTTACCTTGGCCACGTGCTTGGCAAGGAGCTTCTTCCCGGAAGTCTAAGACTCTGCTAGCCACACCCAGGAACAAGACACCGACTTGCACCTGGCCAATCGGCAGAGCACAGTCCTTTCTCTCCCCTTACTCCAACCCCCTATAAAACCCATCTCCATACAGAGTTTTCTCTCTCTCTGCTTCCTGTCGCTGCGTCAGCAAGGTGGGGGAGCCGAGCTAGCTCGAATAAAGACTCATGCTTTTGCATCAGACTGGCTGGCTCCCTGGTGTGGTTTCTTGGGGATCCTGAAATCTGGGCATAACACTAGCATAAAATAACTTTCTTGAAATCTTCTCATCAAAATGGCTTAAGGTTTCTACTCTGTCATCCCTCACTCAACTAGCAAAACTGTCCTTTTTTCTCCAGGTCACCTTTCCTCTGCTGATCCCAAGCAGTTCAAGTTTTGGGATAGTTATTTATATTGAGAGTGCATTCTGGCAGCTCTCATTTTGTTCCTGGACGACCCTGGACTGGTGATGGCCAACTCTTTTAAAAATTCCAACCTGAGAAAGACCCTCCACTTCTCATCTCTCTGGTGCGGAAATGTAACACAGGAATCAGGACCTCTGGATCCACTGTACCTCTGGCTTGGATTGGACCTAATATTCTGAGTGATTCTGCTCAAGTCATTCAAGGACTGAGAAAAGATAGTCCAGCCCTCATAACCATACATGTCTATTGCCTGTACTCTCAAAATTATGGCCTTTAAAAAATCATCTGTGTGGCCACATCATTAGCCCTGGCCGGTTTTGCTCAATGGATAGAGCATCAACACATGCACTGAAGGGTCACGTATTTGGGTTGCAGGCTAAATCCCTGGCCCCAGTCAGGGCACATTAGAACCCAAGACCTCCCTAGAGAAAGTTATTCAGGTCGAGATTAGGTATCCTCAGCGTATTCCGTCAGGGCCACAGTTATCCTTAGACAATGCAGTATTGTGCAGGCGAGAGCACAAGTGATAACCATGCTGCTTTATAGAAACTTCAGCATCTTCATTTATTCTCCCTCTCACTGAGTCTAGGTCAGGACAAACCAAGCTCAGGCTGACAGGGCTACTTAGCTTTCAGGAAGAGAAAATGAAGTTCTGTTTTATTCCCTAGCAGACAGTCTCTATGCTCCACAAGCAAATTTGCCTGTTCTTATCCCATAAGCTTCCAGGGTTCTTATATTAATTTTTTTCTCACACACACAGACAATAAATGCTTTTAAAATGTGGTGTTTGTAGTCCCATTTATATGCCTTATTACATTATATTATGCTACCATACATAAAAAATTATACCTAGTATATAATTTTTATATAAATTATAAAGGATGCTATAACTTCTCACTGAATCTTCAATAGCATCTCTTTGGGGGTTATACTGATAATTATCAATATTGTATGTACAATAATTTTTAATTCATTAATTTTGAAATACTTTCTGGTATTATTTGTGTGTGTTAAAGGTAATTATGATCAGCACTCTAGGGCTGGATAATTAGCATATATAATGCCTTAATCTGCATTTTAAAATATTTTTTGATTGGAGAAATGCATCATCTAAAAGACATATATTTGGTTAGAAGTGTGGACTAAAGGGGCCACATGCTGACCTGACAGGCTCAGGGGAGGCCTGCATGGCGGTTTTGCAAACTCAGAGACCTAAAATAACCACAAAGGATGGGCTGGTCTGAAATTAAACTTTAAAAGCAGTTATGGTGAGCAGTTACGTCCTAGGCCGATATCTTCACTGACAAGCTCAACCTTTACCTTGACAGAGTCTATCTGTCTTTTTGCATCTATAATAACATACCCTTGAAATGTCTGGATAACTTGTAACTTCCCTTATTCTGGAGCCCCTGGGGCACAACCAAATTTTCTTGGCACCAGGACAGATACCACAAATTCCATCATTATCATATTAATTGTTCCTGCACCCACCTAGGTATGTCCGTCATTTTACTTTTTATCCAATCCCAGGGGTTTCCCCCTACCCGCTTTGCTTTATCCCACCTCCTTAATCTATCACCAATGAATTTCATGTAACCCACCTATGTCCCTCTTTTGCTTGCAAATGTATAAATACAAATGTAACCCGCCATTCTCCAGAGCATTATCTCAATTCGTTGAGGTTCTGCTTCCTGACATATGTCGACAGTTTGGCTCAAATAAACTCACAAAAATTCTTTACAAGTTTCAATGTGTTTTTTTTTATGTAAACAGAATCATTTAACAGGACTTCCCTCCCTTCCATGAAAACCAGCAACCCTATTCATCTATGCCAGCCATTCAAGGCTTAGAGCTGGTTGTTCCTGCCTCTGTCCACTATCTCTTGCCTTCTGACTTGATTATAAGGCTTATCTATCTTCCTGTGGGAATTCCAAATCCCTTGGTAATAAGCCTTTCCTACAAAATGCCGATCATTGTTTCTGAACCAGAGATAGATTTGCTCTTATTTACACACAGGTCTCAGGATCTCAAGTTTATATTTGCCTTCATGTTAATGGCTCTTCATTTTGTGGAGTTGAATGTAAGGTTTTATTTAATTATAACTTACTATATAATACTAAGCTTGGTAGAGGGGTAAATACAAGGTTCTAAATCCTTTTAGCCTCTATCAGACTTCAACCAACAAACTACCAATATTCAGCAAAACAAATTGGGGCAATCTAAGACAAATTTGCCTGGTGACAATTGTATGTACATCTCTAGATGGCAATAATGGTAGCTAATGTAGATAAACTAAGAACAATGCTTTCAGAGCAAGAGAATTGAAACTGATTAGCAAAATGTTTTAAATAAATCCATGAATTGAATATATTTATTCATGTTGAATGTTAGCTGCTCAATAACCATTTAAATGATTAAGAGACTGAAACATTAGTCAAATAAGTATGTTTAAATTAATCTATATCTAATTTAATAATAGACAAACAGGGTAATTGACCGTACCTTTGCTACGCCTCCCATTGGCTAATCAGCGAGATATGCAAATTAACTGCCAACTAATATGGCGGTTAATTTGCATACATAGGCAAAGCAGCAGAGCGAAGACTGAAGGCGGCGCCAGCCAGGGCAGCAAAGGCGACTCCGGCTGGAGCGAAGGCCTGGGTCCCAGGGGCCAGAGGAAAACCGGTGCCGGCAGCCAGGGGAAGGGAAGGCCTATTACATGAATCTCTTCATGCAACAGGCCTCTAGTATACATATAAAAGGCTAAGCGACCGGCCGATTGGCCAACCAGCCAGTAGGTATGACATGCACTTACCAGCAGGGGGCAGACGCTCAACATAAGAGCTTCCAAGTGACAGCAACTTTGCAGGGTGCCCTCTAGCACTCCAGGACCCCTCAGGGGATGTCAAACTGCCAGTTTGGGCCCAATCCCCGCAGGCCAGGTCAAGGGACCCCATCTGCCAGAGGGACCCCTCTCACTCTGCAGATGCCCTTTGAGCCCTGGCACCACCAGCCCAGGTGCAGCTGGCCAGAGAGGGACCATGGGAGATTGGCTCCAGGGTGTGTCCAGCCCATCTCGCCCAGTCCCGCCCTGCCAGCCACCTTCTAATTAATTTTCTTTCAATCTGCATGAATCCATGCACTGGGCCTCTAGTTAATAAATAAAAGAAAAACCTAAAGTCAGAAGGAAAGGCAAGACTCTATGAGAACAGAAGAGACAGATTTGAAAAAAAAACTTTTAGAAATAAATGCACAGTTAATGGGTTGAAATATTAACTGTACAGATTCAGCAGTACATTGCAGATAATGAAGAGAGAGTTAGTGAAGTAGAAGATATATGTGAAGAATTACCCAGAAGAGGGCACAACCATGAAGAAAAGACATTAGGAAAGCATTTGCTACATGAAGGGTAAAATGTGAAGTTCTAACATATCAGAGAGATTCAGAAAGGAGGAGAAAATAGCAATATTATTGAAATGATGGAGGTTAAAAAAAATTCCAGAGCTAACAAAAGACTTGCATTCTCAAACTGAAGAAACTTGTTTGGGTCTGTAAAAAAAAAAAAAAAAATTCACAGTATTCTTAACTGCAAAACACCAAAGACCATTAAAAAGTATACCTAGAGGATCTATCTAAAGGAACTAGATATATAATAAAGATAATCCACACAAAAAAAGAAAATAACAAAAAATGAACAAATGAGAAATCTATATCTTGCTAAAGGTTGATGGTAAATATATTTTTAGATAAACAAAAACAGTGTTTAATCATAACAAATACATGCTTTAAAAACCACTGGAGAATGAACCTCAAGTTAAAGTGGGACACAAGAGGTAAAGATGAATATTACATTTGGATCAGCGGCAGAGTATTTATAAAAACAGGATGGAACTGTTGGCAGAAGAAATAGACTTCCTTCCCTCTCCTTTGGCAGAGAGCGAGAATCTCTGGGGATAAGCAGGACCACGTCCCTGGACAGCAGCAGGAAGAAGCTGCAGAAAGTGAGATCTCCATCCATTTACCCAGAGTCCTTGAGGTGGGGGAAATGTTAGCATAGGTAGCTACTTAGGTATTAACAAAAGAGAAGGGCGACAAACTGGCTAAGCCTGATAAAGTCTGGAAGCTACAGCTCCCCAGACAACCTGGGGGAGAGCCGTGTCCTCTGTCAAAGGGACCTGAATTCCCCAGCAGGCAGGAAAGCCTCCCCAGTCTCCCTGGGGAACAACCAGCCCTTCACCAGGATTGGGGGTGGGAGGGGAATAAACAGGAAGCGGAAATTCCTTTGCTGGGGGAATGCACAGGAGGAACCAAGATGGTACAGGGGGAGGTACTTCTACTAACCACATGCACAGTAGAAGCCAGAAGATAAAGTAGAACTTTGAGGGCTCCAAGTACAGCGGAGACAAATGGTCGCTATAAAACTTCTCCCACATACCTATCAATAGTGGAATGGTCGGATACATTGAGGTTCAGCAATTTTTTTATCAGTTGATTCAAAGAGATTTGTAAGAAGTATAGTTGAAGGCAGAGAGCAAGGTAGCAGTGTATTTGTGACCACAGATGGTAAAAAATAACCAAAAATTTCTACATACCAAAGTTTTTGTATAATAGGAGCCAAGAGAAAGTTATGAAAAGATTCATGAGAAATTGTTAACTTAGAGAGGAGTTTGGGAGAAAGTTAAAAAAAAAATTTTTTTTAAATGAATCATTTTCATAAAAATCTCTCTATATAAAAGCCTAAGCAACCTGTTGATCGAATGACTGCATGACCAGTCAACCAATAGCTATGACGCACACTGACCAACAGGGGGTAGATGCTCAATGCAGGACCTGCCACCTGGTGGTCAGTGGGCTCCCAAAGCCAACCTCCGGCGCCCACCCCCCCCCCCACCACCAGCTGGCCAATCTCCTGTGGTCCCTCCCTCCGGCAGCCGGCCCCAATTGGGACTGGTGAGAGGGCCCCAATCAGTCCCGATCGCCAGCCAGGCCGAGGGACCCCACCCATGGATGAATTCATGCACCTGGCCTCTAGTAAATAATATGAATATCTACATCTATCCATATAAAATAGATGAAAGGTGAATTTCTAAAATATCATTGGTATTTATATAAGAACTAGAGGCCCAATGCATGAAATTCATGCATGGGTAGGGTCCCGAGGCCTGGCCAGTGATCGGGGCCGATCCGTAGGGTGACCAGCGGGGCGAATGGTGGGCCCCTGTTGGCACAGCCTTGGCCAGCCTGGTGCTGCCAGCTCGCCGGCCCTGCCCCCTGCCCCCGCCACCAGTCGCCTCCCTCTGTGGGGCAACTGGTGAGGCGATTGGAGCCCTGCTGGCACCTGCCTTAGCTGGCCTGGGCCCTGGTGGCAGCTCCTGCATTGAGCATCCGCCCCCTGTGCATCATAGCAACTGTTTATTCCACTGGTCTTTCCACCATTTGGTCGAATTGCATATTAGGCTTTTATTATATAGGGTGGTAGGATATGGTATGGCCCTTATGCTTCCTCTAGTTATTTCTATGTTGTTTCAATGTTTCACAATGAGGATGTCAAAGGGAAGAGAGAAATAATAATTTGTTTCAGGAAAACAAATACAATTTTTATAACCCACAGCTATAGTTCAGGAAAGTATATGGACTTTATTCTTAAGACATATAAAGTCTTACGAGGTAATTTCCCTTTTAGGCATCATTTCTTTCTACAAGTAGAAACACTTTCAAAGGCCATGTCTCTATTTTTCCATACAAACTGTTTATCTTTGGGGTTTTCATCTCCTGTTACTGGCAGGGAGGAAGCCTGGCTTTTTCGAGGCAACAGGCTCCTGATCAGCAGGAAGCCTGTAGCTATGTAAGTTTCCATAGACTTCTTGGTCTTACACCTCAGTCTACACCTCTGAGACCAAATGCCCATGGATGAGAGAGTTTTCTCTTTTTCATGAATTATTAATTACCTTTTCAGAAGATTCTGACAGCTCTCAAAGTGATATGCACTCACATAGACACAGTTTCTTTTTCTTTTGTTATATCTTCAGAATTAGTCCTGGAAGGCAAAAGTTAAAATCTTGTCCTGACCAAGCAATTACAAAAAACTAAAGGAGATCATTTTAAAAACTGCAATACATAACCCCCGTCCTGACACGTTCACTGCCTGCATTATTTTCTTTTGTTTCAGGGGAATATTAATATTTTATAAGAAATGAAGAGCTGACATACATAAATATGTAGTTAGTACAAGAGAAATTATTTAGCCTTATTGTAAAATTTAAGTTCTTTCTGATCTAAGCTATTGAATTGAGGCCAAAAATAACATTTTGGTGTTTTTGTTTTGCTTCAATAGAAATTATCCTCAGTGTAGATGTTTGTCTTCTTTAAGCAAATGAGAGTATTTTTCTCTTAATAAGTCAGACTCCAGAACACAACAGCAGCTTTTAACTTATTTCAAACCGAATATTATTACCCAGATTTACTATCAAAGCAATTAATGGTAACAACTGAGCATAATATTCAGCTAATAAGCATTATGCTTTATAAGCCACAGAGGAGTAAAATCTAAAAGAGTCCAAGGTTAAAGGAGACAGAGGAATGAGACCACTCTGGCAGCATTTACTGCCTCACTGGTATGAAGTGTCATGGATATGAATCCTATGTCCCTTCCCTCATCTCAAATACAAGGGAACTGCTGGTGGTTTGCATTTTTTCATTTTTATTCTGTAAACCTTTCTTTAATAGAAACTGTAAATATCATCAAGGAGGATAAACGTATGTGTCACAAACAGTTTGGGTTGCTTACTGAAGATCTCATTTCTAGATTTATTTTTTAAAATGTGTTTATTGATTTTTAGAGAGAGAAGTAAAGAGATAGAAACATCAGTGAGAGAGAAACATCATCGATCAGCTTTCTCCTTAATGTGCAATCCCCTACTGGGGATCAAATCTGCAACCCGGGCATGTGCCCCCACCAGGAATCTAACCAGTGATCTCTTGGTTCATGGGTTGATACTCAACCACTGAGCACACCGACCAGGTAAAATCTCATTTCTATACTTAAAAGCAAATACATTATAAAGACTTTTCAACCCTATTATTTTAAAACATATGAGTCAAATATTGAAACAACTTCTTAGATTCCCGCTGCATAAGCCTGAATTATAGTTGCCAAAATCAAACATTAGCTTGACTCAGAATGTATATGTTTTAAGCCAATTTACAAATATAACTGAGATTTCTTTTGCATAAATACCTCCCTCTAGAATGGTTCTCTCTGTCTCCCTAACACAAACACATACAGACACATGTGTACTCTCACACAAACTGTTCCCTACAACACCTGTAGCTTCAGCAAACTCAACCCCAAATTTTTGAGACCATTAACACTTAAAGTTGAAATAGATCGATCTGAATTATGATGCTCTATTGTCCCTAAGCACCAAAAAGCATTTGGAGCTCATTTTGAAATTTCTTAGAACATATCCTCCAAACCAGAAATAATTACTCCTTTTTTACTCCATGCTGTGGGACTTAGCACATACCACTGTGTTATTTGTATTGTAAACATTTGTTTACATGGAGTTCATCCTGTGAGGAGAAGCTTCCCATATTAAGTATCTACGTAACCCCAGTAACTAAATACTGCAGCATCTTTTACACAGAAGCCAGTCAATAAACATTTGCTGCATTTTTAGTTGAAGTCTAAGACTTGAATCCACAGGAAAATGGAACAATAACCAAGTCTTTCAGTCCACTTTTCATCTTTCCATCAGTAATAAAATCCCCCAATAGATGGGATGCACACTTCCCAGTAGTTCTTAGAAATGGTATGCTTAGTGACTTTTCTATTAACACATGGAATAATTGGGGGTGTACTTAAAGTATCTGTCTTGTTGAGTATCCTTTACCAAGTGTAGCTTTAAGCAAAATGAACACTTTGCCAAAGAAACTGCTTTAAAACATTCTCGAGACTAAATCAAGAAGACCCCTTAGTCCATTATCTGACAGAATGGCAGATTCACTGAGCACATCACTATTTTTTTTAGTGGGGAATTATTTCAGTTTCCCAAGCATCCAGGTCCTAAAGCTAAAGTTATGTGCACTGAGATTAATTTGTAAAAATGCCAGGAGACTTTCCTTGTGATTTTTGATGCAACACTTACCACTGCCTGCCATGTACACATTGAATATATGACCTAACAGGTCTCAAAGTGACTTCTCTGTAATCTCCTTTGAGACAATCTTTCTTCTTTTTTTTTCTTTTTTTTTCATATATTTTATTGATTTTTTACAGAGAGGAAGGGAGAGGGATAGAGAGTTAGAAACATCAATGAGAGAGAAACATCAATTAGCTGCCTCCTGCACACCCCCTACTGGGGATATGTGCGCAACCAAGGTACATGCCCTTGACTGGAATCGAACCTGGGACCCTTCAGTCCACAGGCCGACGCTCCATCCACTGAGCCAAACCTGTTAGGGCGACAATCTTTCTTCTTATCACCCGCCCCCTCCCCAAAAATATCATATAGAACTACTTGCCCTTAACTAACACATTGAACTTAGCACTGATTTTAGGTGTTATACAGTCAACCAATGAATATTTAATGGGAACCTATCATGTACCCAGTACTATATCATATGGCAATGCAGATTCGAGCAGGACTTTGTGCTCTCATAAAGCTTAGGCAGGGGGAGGAGGGAACAGCCCCTAAATTAGTACATAAAGTTAAGTAATATAATTTTAAATAAAAATCAGTACTGCTTCGAAGACTGTAAGAGATAGCGCATGGCTGGGGGTGGGGGAAAGCAGCATTTCCTATATTTTGCTCAATGAATTCTTTTTTAAAAAAATATATATTTTATTGATTTTTTACAGAGAGAGATAGAGAGTTAGAAACATCGATGAGAGAGAAGCATCGATCAGCTGCCTCCTGCACACCCCCCACGGGGGATGTGCCCGCAACCAAGGTACATGCCCTTGACCGGAATCGAACCTGGGACCCTTCAGTCTGCAGGCCAACGCTCTATCCAGTGAGCCAAACCGGCTAGGTCAATCAGTGAATTCTTTGAGGAGAGGGTATTTTAGCATAGAATGGAATTTAAAATCCAGACACAGGAGGAGAAGCCAACCAATGAGACTAGATACAGAAATGTGTCATATAGGAGAGAAATAAAGACCCAGAGGTTACTTGATGGGAGTATGTCAATGTAATGTTTTGATTTTTAAGACTTAATTATCTTTTAGTGCCTTAATCTTAACTATGAACAAATAGCCAAGAATCACCAGACATTTGACAAAAATCTCCTATTGAGAGAGAAATGCTCAGCTAACTGGGAAAATAGAGCATATCCAGACAATACCAGGAGTAGAAGGCCTCAGAAAAAAATCAACTGGTACTCTCAGATAGTTCAAGGAAGATATCACATCCAAAGACATACACAAGCATGTTAGTACTATTTGGTTGATAAAGTATGAACATATGTGCATTAACAAAAATTATGAACTGATTAAGAAATTCCTTTGTACAGTATGCTAATTATCAGGTAATCTTGAATTGTTAAAAATAGAAAGTATTTTGGTTTACTGGTGTGGCAGAAAAAATGAGGAATTGTGGCAGAAAGATGACAAAACAATAAAAAATAAAACAACATATTTGGAGGATCATCATATTGGTCTTTTTGATATAGGGATTTCTCTGATTATCAACTAACATGCTATGATTCCAAGGAACCGAAACAGCAATACACACTGACATAAAAACAATGAATTCTGGAGGTAAGGTGGGTTTCCTGAGGGTCAGCTTAATCCCATGGTTCTTATTTGATTGCACTGCTACTTCCTTGAATGTGCCTTTTTGCTGAGGGTAGAGTCAGGTTGCCCTAAGCAGTCTGAGCAGAGGTTTTCTTAAGAACAAGGTAAGTTAAGGAGGGTAATCTATTACAGCCCACCCTTTACCCTGGGACATTCTTACTGTAAAAAGCATTCAAGCATGTGCCACCACTATCCTCGCACAAAGTAATTACTTAAGAAACACCAGTTCAATAAGTAAATGAACGCATGGCGGCCATAATGGGAAGGCTCTATGCATATAAGAACTGGTGAAATGATGTTAGAAGAAAACAACATTCCAAAAATTCATACCTGAATGTAAATTCCGTCTGAAGGACCAACATGTTTGCACTTGCAGCGACTATTGCATTCGGTAGAATGGAGTCCTTAGTTCCTGAAGCTCAATAGTAGTCTACACAGCATGGCAGGAGAGACTACGGGATGGGAGAGTTCTGTTGTATTATTTAAATTGACTTATTTGAATAACTAGTTTAGCATTCCAAGCTATTGTAAGGTTTCATAAAGCTAGTATTGACCCTCATAAATGCCTCTCTAACTCTGAAAATGGCCATTCAAATCAAAGAAGGTTTTTTCTTTTCTTTCTGTCTTTCCCTAAGTTGAGTTTTCTAGAAGACGGGATTAACAGGAATTCAACTTCCATTCAGATGGTTCGCTGTGTGAAATCCCTGTGTGCTTTATTTCTAGTGTTTCTAGGACATTTAAAGCACCTTTGCTTTGTTGATAGATATTGAACACCAGTAATTGTACTACCTGAGCTAATTAGGCAACTAGAGCGTGTTTACCATGCCTATCAATTTTCTGTCGAGTGGAATATCTCAAGACCAGTTAAAAAGGAAAGACAGTATGAAATGCTTGCTTAATTGTGTATACAGTATTCTCTAAAGCTAACCAATGACCTCAATTAACAAATCAAGGTTAGGATTGTTCATTTCACTGTTGTTTGTCAGACTTCTGCAACTGCTTCCCCCAAATCAAGCTTTTATCTTGCAGAGAAGCTTTTACTGGGTTTGCACTAAGCAAAGGGTGAATTGTGAAACCATGGAGGAAATTACGCAGTGGTGGGTTTAACTTAAACCTGAGTAGCACCACAAAGAACAAAACAATTTTAGCATGTTATTTTTCTTTTCAGAGTGCTTTAAGAATGTATGAATAGGGAAAATGGGACTTTATGTCTTCATATCATAGACTTCTTTGGGGGATATACAAGAATGTTAATAAAATTCTAGGTATTATACATATAATTTTCCAGTGACAGAAATGTATTCTCTTTGCAAGCATTAAATAAGCTATGCCATTATTGTGCACATTAGCTCCATAACTTAAAATAAACTTTGAACATAGTTTAGATATTTTCAGTGGTTGGAACCTATCATAAAGAAAGAAGGGATGGGATAGTTATTCTTTATCTGAGTATGTTTTTATTTGTAGAGAATTAAAAAGATATACTCAGATTTTTTTTTTACTCTTTCTGTAAAACCTAACTTTTAGGAATGAACAAAGACAGAGGGCAGCATTAAAGAGAAAAAAAGGCTAAATCTTACTAAAATTAGACTACATAAAATAGTTGTTTTAAAATTTTTTACACATTGAATAGAGAATTCGTTTTTCATATTCACAACCAACCTTGTCATATTCTCCTCACACTGTATTTCATAAACACAAACATGGTATTTAATTGCCATTACAAGCTCCTTCCTACTCTGATAATAATGAGGAGAAATTGTGGTGCCTTGAATTCACTCTAGAGAAAGAGATTAAAATAACTATCATCATTGTATTATCTGAACAAACCCCATTTCATTTTTATTACTTTTTTCTATATGCCAGGAAGGCTGTAAAAAATCAGTATAATTAAATGATGGTGAAATTTTTTCATTCTTTAAACAGAACAACCAAATATTGTGTAGATAGTTTTAGGTAGGAGAATAGATAGAAAAAAAATGGAGATATTACATTCCTATCTCTTATGAGAGAAGGGAAGGCGATTTTTCTAAAAATTCATCTCCAATGTTTTAAATATTTTGGGGAAATCTGAAATAGGAAGTTGAAAACGGCAATTTTTGTGTTAATCTAGAATATATTTTTCTTTGATTTTGCCACTATTCATTAAAACTCTGTTTTCCTTGTTTTTATTCTCTGCCTTGAATAATGCTTGTCTATTGTACTTCATATCTCAATTAACTAGTTGGCTGAAAGTGACAATATAAAGAATAATTTTACTCACTATTTATAATAACATTTCTACCTCTGCTTCCTAATAAGGGATGCTTTTAAAATATGGGTTCTAGAGTGAAACAGAAGCTGGCTTGCATTCAGTTTGTATTACTTTTAGCTATATAATTTTATGTGAGTTACTTTTCCAAGGTTAAATTTCTTCATATTTTAAGTTAATAATAATGTTTTACCTCAATTTTGTTTTTGAGATACTTCTTAAAAACAGTGTTTATTTTATTGTATCCACTAACTACATATTAGCTATTTTGTTTTTATTGCTATCATCATCATTATTAAGGATTCAAAGTGAATACTGATTTCCCAACAGAAATCTACTAGTAAGTCATAATAAACAAATTCAAAACCAATGTTGATTAAGGATCTGAGACATGCAGCTCTATAGATGTTTGTAATCCCATGGAATTAAGAACATTATTATAAAATAAAGAAATATTGGCAAGGTAGAAATCTCATATTGTCAGTCTTGAACTCTGGAACCATACCATGTATAAAAATGGTTCAAAATTCATGGTTTTCTTCTACTTCTTTAACCCATGATAAAATAGACTTCAGTTCTCTTAACTAGTCTTACCTAGCTCTTTTGTTGTTGTTGTTGTTGTTGTTGTTGTTGTTGTTAAACCTCATGTGAAGATATTTTTCCCATTGATTTTTAGAGAGTGAAAGGGAGGGACGGATGGGGAAAGAGGGAGAGATAGAGACAGAGACAGATAGAGAGAGATAAAGAGGGAGAGAGAGAGAGAGAGAGAGAGAGAGAGAGAGAGAGAGAGAGAGAGATGTGAGAAAGACATATCAACTGGTTGCCTTCTGCAAGTGCCCTGACTGGGGCCGCGACCAGGTACATACCCTTTACTGGGAAGGGAACCCAAGACCCTTTGGTGCACAGGCTGATGTTCTAACCGCTGAAATACACCAGCCAGGGCTCTTGCCTAACTCTTTAAACATTATTATTTTATTTACTAATTCTCTAGAATAGCAATTCTCTTTTCATGGATTAGCTTCAAGAGATCCATAAGCTCATTAAGTCAAATGCAAATATTGGTAAGTTCCCTACATTGTCTGCCAGAACCACACTTGTCCTCATCCTGTAATTTTTTCTTCAAATTTTTCACTGAAGCTAGAGAAAATGTTTTAAATAAAATATATATTAGTTCAACAAAACCACCAACACACCTTGTTGACTAAGCCATATTATGTTTCTCTTAATTTTCAGGAGAAATATCCAAACCTTTGACCTGAATTAGAAGACTTTGGCTGGTATGAATTCTATCTATCAGAATGGTCACATTTGTTTCCTTTCAGTTCCTAAAATATACCAACTTCTCCCCCACCACAGGGCCTTCGTACACGCTGGTCTTTCTGCCAAGATGCAGCTCCTCCTCCCCAAATACCTCTAGTTCATCCTCAAGACCTCACTCAGAATGTCTGTTCCTAACCTCTTTAATTAGGGCAGACACCCCTGTCATACAGCTTCATAGCGCAATGTATCCCCCATGTAATTTTTAATACAGTTCAGTTTAAAATGTATGTATTAATCTCCTTGATTTTTATCTCCTACACCGTACTATAAACTCATTTTCAAAAAGTATTTGGTCTGCATCTGTTTACTTTTGAATTGTCATTATGTAGTACAATGCCTGGCAAAACAGATACTTGTTAAATGGGAGCATACATTTAAAAAATGAATGAGAAAGTTAAAAAATATATTGCTATCTCCTATGCCTTATCACATTATATTGTCATTTTGAAGGCAGAAGATTTTCCTTATTAATCTTCGAGGTCTTGATTGTCTCAACTAAAGCCTAATACACAAAATTTAATCAATAAACCATTGTTAAGACTAAAATAAAGCCTAGGACAGTGCTGACAACAGAGTAATCTCTTAATAAATGGTAACTAATACTGATATTATTCTCATTACTACTTATGGCAAACTGTTATTAAAATAATCAATTACTCAGAAGTAAATACATGTTTATTCAATATATGTAAACATAAATGAACATTTTAGAATGCCAAGTTTATCCTTTGCTTTAAATAAGAATTTTAAAATATTTTGTTGAGACCTAAAAATTGAGATTATACTGAAATTATACTCTTAGCATTTGATAATATTTTCCTCACTTTTAAATCATGTTTGATATATTTGCTAATTTAACTAACTGCATCAAAAGTATAGTCTGTTAATATTTATTTCCCCAGTTTGAAAAAGAAAAAGAAATAACTGTTCAAAAGAGCATTGATAGTCTTGGTCAGTGTTGGTAAGTGGTTAGGGTGCACACAGAACGGTTGTGGGTTCTATTCTCCGTCAAGGGCACATACCTGGGTTGCATACTCGATCCCCAGCCCCCCTGTCAGGGTGTATGTGGAAGGAGGCAACCAATCCATGTGTCTCTTTCATATCAATGTTTCTCTCTCTCTCTCTCTCTCTCTCTCTCTCTCTCTCTCTCTCTCTCTCTCTAAATCATTGGAAAAGTGCATGGATACATGGAACAGACTGACATATGGCAGAGGGGAGTGGTGGTAGTGGCCAGGGAGAGATTAACCAAAAAATGAAAATTCATATATGTATAACTCATGGACACAGACAATGTGCTAAAGGCCTGGGATGGGGAAGGGGTTTGGTGGTGGGTGGCAAAGGGGAGAGTGGAATGGAGGACATCTGTAATACTGTCAACAATTAAATAAAGTTTAAAAAAGAGTATACAATGGCATTTCTTCCTAGGAAACTGAAAAGATAAATGCCTTCTTCAGTCTCCTATATTGAATATAGATATTACAATTTATCTTGGATATAAACTTCAAATTTAATTTTAAATTTCCCTCAATGCAATAAAAGAAAAACTCACAGAACTGTGCAACTCTCTAATACTTTTAAGAAGCCTACAGTAGCTAATAGCTATTGAATCAAAAAAAGAAATCAAGTATAGTACACCATGTAGAATAAAGTAAAATATATAGACTTACCAATTAATCCAAAAGAGTTAAGATTAGAAGCAAGGCTCTAAATGAAGGACAATAAGTAACTTTGGTGTTATGCAATGATGCATATAGAAAATTGAGTTAAAATACTTGAGGGAAAAATAACACTTTAGCAATTGATGCAATTAAAATCTACTTATTTTACGAAATCTTATTTCTTATTGTTTTGCTTGATCAGCTTTCTGTCTACTTTTTTCCCCTTAAGAAACAAAAAGCTCAGTTTTTACATGATGCCCAATTGAACAGTTTAACACCAACATTAATAAAGTAAAATAAATAATTTTCTTTAAATGTTATTTCATCGTTGAGTGAATTTCTATGTTGAGCAATTTCTATAGTTTTTGTAAGAGTTCCAATAGTTCAGCTCATGGCTATTCTACTCTTGCTCTTTTCAGATTTTCACAGGGATAATCAGAAAACCAGATTTTTACCTCTTCCACTGCTAATTGTTGGTTGATGTTTTTGAAAATGAAAAAAGCATGATAAGGCTGAAATGAGACTATTTCAGAAATAAAATAAAGCTTTCTTTTAGTAACAAGAAAAAGGAAAGAAATGCGAAAGTAATTTTTTACCTTGATATATATATTCTTATTTTATGCTCTGCTATCTGTAATTCAGGCAAAACTTTCACACTAAATTCCCAGAATCAAAATTAAATACCAACCTTTAATAAAACAAATTTGGGCAAAACTTTCAGATTGAATTCCAAGATATAGACTGAAATATCGATCTTTACTATGACAACAAACAAGAACAAAATGACTTCAGGATAGAACCTTTCACTCATTGCGTTTTCTGTGTTTTCAAGCAAATGGAGATACTATTTGACAATATACCACAGCTTTTGTCAAACTAAACTTCTTAGAAGTGCATATGTCTTGACTGAATAATCAACTTTCAATTCTATGGAAACAAAAGCAAATTCCTCATAAAATGTCACTTTCATTCTGCAATTTAAATTATAGAGGGCTAATGAAAACGTAGGTTCAAATTTGTTAACTTCTAGGGTATCTGAGTTGTGAGTTCTGTGGTTCTGCTTATTGTTCTGACTTGCAGTACAAACCTCTGTCTTGTGATGCTGGGACTGCAACTTGCCAATTAGACATCTGCTTTATTCTGCTGGCTTTTGTAAGTCTGTTGACAGAAAGTTCTAGAAAAGCACTGGAAGAATTAAGAAGAAACACACACACACACACACACACACACACACACACACACACTTTTTCTTTTTTTTTTCCTATTTGTTTCCTGCACCTGATTTTGTTTCTTGCTGCTCTCAGAGTCGCTACAGCAACAATTTTTCACCCTGACGTGACATTTCATTTCAGTCGCAGCAGTTGAGCTCAGCTTGCACTTTTCCCAACACTTTCAGAAACAACCTCATCACACCTCCTCCGAGAGGTCAGCCTCGCGGGGGTGACTCCTCCTTAGACAGCTGAGTTGTCATCACCTGCTCTGTTCCAGCTCTGCACATATTCTGCTCCATCTCCAGCGTGTTAATACTCTCAAACTTCAATCGCCCAGCCTTAGGATGGAATCACCGTCCCGTAGCTACTTTCCCTCTCTGCCTTTCTAGTCCTCCAATAACTAGCATCAAATCTTTCTATTACTAAATAATCCTGATCAAAACCAAAAAAACAAACAACCATTAGAAATAACAAAAACTACTGTGGCTTCCAACTCCTGACGGGACCCTGAATGCTACACATGTCATGATTGCAGAATAAGAAATGATTGCTGACACCCTTTTGCCTACATATCTTTGTTTATTGACATATGCAATCAATGTGTGAATTTTTATTTATTTTTCAGATGAACTTAAATCCCTAGAGGCCATTGCTAAAGAAACCAGAGTTGCATGTAAACACTTTGCTTTTTAATGTTAAAAAATAGGTCACTCTTGGCATTACCAACTCAGTGAAAACTGGTTCCAATACTTTCCAGTCATCAGCAACAATTTCCAGAAACGTTTGCCCTCTCATATATTCAGGCAGTCCCAATGGGCAGTGCCCAATGCCTTCGCTTCTAAGTCTTTGCTCAGTTGCATGCACTTATCTGTCTCCCCCTTAAATACACGCCTGTATGCATAACAGACACAGTGCCAAAAAACAAACAAAAAAAAACACCCATGATTTTGAACTTAACAATGTGAATTTCCCTAGAAATTCTTTTTTTTCCAATGGAACACTAGATTTCTTCTGTGCTTCCATGTCATCAAGAATATATCCTACCCTTTACTTTTCTGCCTCTTTAACTGCACTGTGAACTTCCTGAAGTTAGAAAGTTGTATTAATATAATTCCTAGTGATAACAATTCAGTTAATACAATGCCAAGTTCTCTGAATGCTTTTAACAAGCGTGAGATGAATAAATACATGAATAAATGGTTTTAATTAAGTCATGATTAGTTCTCTTGTATTATATAACACTTGCCATATCTACACATTTCTATGATTTGAACTTTAATGATATTAATTCCTCCAAAATATAATTTAATCAATCATCTGATTTCTTACTGCATATGCTTGTATTTGTTTTATATTCTACAGCTGTTGAATCTCATTTATTTATGTAAAGTTTATTTCTAGTGAAATTTGTAGTCATTAAACTGATTAAATTGTGTTTGATTTAAATTAGTGTTAAGTATATTCCATTGATTGGAATTTTTTGGAAAACTGGTAATCCCCCTGTATAGTATATGTGATAAAACCTTATTAATTAAAAAAAATCTGCTTAACAAAGACAGTGAATTCCTCCCTACAACAGATAACACTGAGTTTATTCTATAAAGAACTCTCTGTCAAAGTTCTTAAACTAATTTTATCTTAGGTTCTTTCCTGAGATGCTTTGGCTGTATCTGTGGTTCTAGAACCATCTGGTACAAATCTTGGTTAATTTCTATATTTGTGATGTCATTTTCCTACATAAAATTATACTTAACTATATTTTACTTTATTATAATTATGTTTTGCTATCTTCTTGCTGTTGGTCCAAAACCTCAGGAGCTTCCTGGGTAAAACCTGAAACCAGCCATTGTACATGGAAGGCAAGGAGAGACCCAAGAAAAATGTACATCATTGCACATTGCTAGGTGGCAGGTTTAAGTAATATACTAGAGGCCCGGTGCACAAACTCGTGCAGCAGAGGGGTCCCTCTGCCTGGCCTGTGGATCGGGCCCAAACCAGCTCTCCAACATCCCGCGAGGGGTCCCGGTTTGCGCAAGGGCACAAGCCAGGCCAAGGGGCCCCACTGGTGCACAATCGGGGTTGAGAAGGGACACGGGAGGTTGGCAAGCCAGGGAGGGACTAAGGGAAGGCTCCAGGGCATGTCCATCCTATCTCACTCAGTCCCAATCTGCCAAGCTAACCTACCATTCGGAGCATCTGCCCCCTGGTGGTCAGTGCATGTCATAGCAAGCAGTTGAGAGGCCTTAGCATATCATTAGCCTATTATGCTTTGATTGGTTGAACAGCCAACTAGTCGACCAGACACTTAGCATATTAGGCTTTTATTATATAGGACAAGGTTTGTCTTAGGTGGCTGCAAGACAAGTCCCATACCTGCCTGCCAGAATCTTAACAGTTTATAGAGAGGGTCAGTCATGTATACCACCCGATGGTCTCAATAAAACACTACTATCTTGAGGCTGTGTCCTTGAGGCAGCTTCCAGTTGGGGGAAGGCAGGTAGACTCTACTTTCCAAGTGAAAGGAGTTTTAGGGGTAGAGTAGGCAGGTATAGGGAGTTTTAGGAATGAGGATGGTCCATTGGGAAGAATACATACATGGAGACTTGAAGATGCCAGGGCGTTCATCTTACTTATACAGAGGATAGAGAAATGCCACAAGCAGATAGAAATTTTTCTGGCCTAATCAATTAAAACAGCCATAAACCAAGGACAGACAGGGGTATCTCTAGGCTGAGCAATTAAAAATGACCATAAGTTAGACCAAAAGTAGCCCTGACATGAGTAGCTGGGAGAGCCCATAAGATAAGGATTTCTCTGCCAGCACAACTGGGAGAAAACCATGGAAGAAATCAAAAGTGACTCCCACCTAAACAGATAAGATGACCAAAGGAGGAAAAGTGCGGATGTGGGGGTCCTGGGAGCTGATTACAGGGCGAAGGTCCCATGGTAGAAAAGGAGGGTCTCCAGCCTCTTTGATGCCTCAAGACAAAGAAAGTAACGTCTACCCTTCTTAGGGGGCCCCTCTGTCCACCAAGAGGGACAGAGTTTTAGGCTTAGAATTTAGAATTAGGGTTTTAGAGATAGTGTTTGCATGCAATAAAGATTCTTTACTTTTCACCTATCACCTTTTGTCTCTGGCTTCATTCTTCAAAGCCATCTGGACAAGAACCCGGGAAAGAAATCACCCTGCTCAATAAAACAACCCAAATCACAAGGACAGGAGAATGGGGAGAAGCCTATGATTTCCCAGGTCCAGCTACAGGGTCAGCCTGCAGCCACATCCTCTCAGTGACTCCTCCAACACTTTGCATATGCTTTAAATGACTGGTTGTCTTTTTTCTTTTCCTTTTTTTACTATTTATCTTCTGAGAATATGTATTTTCTCATTAAAATGGAAAGCTAAGGCCCTTGGTCTATGCTATAATATTAAGCTATTATGTGAACATAAAAATTACTAGAGAGGTTAAGTCAAGCCCCTTAACATTGGAGACAGTAGTTTCTTGCATGATTATGAGAGTGTACTACCTTTTACTTAATACCAGTGCTTTTGATAGTATAAAACAAAATGGTTTCATTTATATGTGGAATCTAATGAGCAAAATAAGCCAATAAAAAATAGAATCCGACTCATAGATAGAGAGAACAGATTGACAGCTATCAGAGGGGAGTGGGAGTGGGGGGATGGGGGCTGGGTAAAAAGGGTGAAGGGATTAAGGGGAAAATAACAGACACAAACAACAGAGTTTTGCTTACCAGGGGGCAGGTAGAAGAGGGTAAAAGGGGGAATAAATGGTGATGGAAGGAAACTTGGCCTTGGTTGTGAACACACCGTACAATATACAGATGATGTGTTATAGAATTGTACGCTTGAAACCTATATATATAATTTTACTAACCAATGTTACCCCAATTCATTCAATCATTTTTAAGTGATACATACTAGTATAAATTTAAAGCTATTGAAATTTAATGTTTTAAAAACTTCCTAATTTTCAGATTCAATCTTCCCAGACATAAGGATATTCAGTCACCATTGCTTCTCAGCACCTAAGTACTGACTTCATAATTCACTGTTTCTTTTTTGTTTTCTAGCTGACTCTGGTGATGATAAAATTTTATTATCCAAATAACTTTCTAAATGACATTGAGATTCCTAAGGGACTCTTTTTTACAGATATAAACAATTGAAAATTGCTCCCGCAGCCATTCAATTGATATGCTATAATTTATCCAACTTTAATAAACTCTCTGTTAATCCTATATCGGCTATCTCTTTTAATAGCAATAACATACTTAGGAGTTGTTGATACTTGCTGAATTTCATGATTCTCTTCACATTTTCTTTTGAAGCAATTCTATTCAGACTTTCTGCCCACCATTCCTATAAACTGCTTTTGGCAAAAGTCACCAGATCTCTGCATTGCAGATTACAATGGCCAATTATCACTGGTCCTTTACTCATCTTTGAAAGATTTTCTTCACTGGCTTCTCAGTACAATCTCCTGATTTCCTATCTGCAGTCTACTGTTCCCGACTCCTCTTCTATCTTCAAGCTGTAAACACTGGGAGAGCCTGAGGGGTCTGCCCTGGGACCCCTCTCTTTTCTATCTATACTACTTCTTTGGTGGTTCTCCCAGTCTCTTTGTTCTAAGCATCATTCATATGCTGACAACTACTAAACATCTATGTCCAGCCAGGAGTTGGTTGGTTCATGTAATCCACTCTCTACTCTATATTTCCAATCAGGTTAGTAACAGAATTTCAAAAGTATCACATCTAACATAGGACTCCTGCTATTGCCTCTTCTACTCTTCTTAGAAAATGGCAATTATATTTTTCCAGTTTTGCAGGTCAGAAATCTTAGCTCCAACCTGACCCTTCTATTTCTGAAATGCCTAGATAGCATCATCCTTGTTGGTTTTAGCCTCAAAATAAAGCCAGTGTCTAGTCATGTGTCCTCACCTCTGCAGTTAGCACCCTCATCTAAGCCAGCATTAGCTCAGTGCCATCTGATCCACTTTTCTACTTGTAGATTCACCTTCTTCTAATCTATTCTCAACAATAGCAGTAAGGGGAATTTTTCTAAAACTGAGGTTATATGTTTCACTAGTCTGCACAAAAAAATTAAAAAGCTTTACATTCAGAGGGAAAGACCATCTGTATATATAAAAGCCTAAGCAACTGTTTGACCATTCGACTGGTAGCTATGATGCACACTGACGACCAGGAGGCAGGCGCTCAATGCACGGGCATGGAAACATGGAACAGACTGATGAATTTAGAGGGAAGGGGGGAGTGAGGGAAGATATTAACCAAAGATCTTATATGCATACTAGAGGCCCAGTGCATGGATTCGTGCACCGGTGGGGTCCCTTTGCCTGGCCTGTGCAGATTGGACCGAAACCTGCAGTCTGACACCTCCTAAGGCAGTGGTTCTCAACCTTCCTAATGCCGTGACCCTTTAATGCAGTTCCTCATGTTGTGGTGACCCCCAACCATAAAATTATTTTTGTTGCTACTTCATAACTGTAATTTTGCTACTGTTATGAATCATAATGTAAATATCTGATATGCAGGATGTATTTTCATTGTTACAAGTTGAACATAATTAAAGCATAGTGATTAATCACAAAAACAATATGTAATTATATATGTGTTTTCCGATGGTCTTAGGCGACCCCTATGAAAGGGATGTTCGACCCCCAAAGGGGTCACGACCCACAGGTTGAGAACCACTGTCCTAAGGGGTCCTGGATTGTGAGAGGTTGCAGGCCAGGCCAAGGGAGCCCACCAGTGCATGAATCAGTGCATTGGGCCTCTAGAGTGCAGATCCCTATGTGATGTGGTCCCCATTACTTCTATAAGAGCTCATTTCTTACCACTCTTCAATGATGTTCTCTGTCCCAGTTACATGGCCTCCTTACTATTCCTCCAATACACGAAATTCACTTCTGCCTCAGGACACTCACACTTGCTGGAAGCTGTGCTTGGAATCCTCTTCTAGGAGATTTCCTTAAAGAATAGTCCTTCCTTTTCTCATGGTTCTTTTCTGAGGCATGAAAGCTTCCCTGTTCACCTGTAAAAATGGTAACCTACGCAAGCCCCCCATCTATTTGTTTTCTTAACTTATCATGCATCATGTGCTTTGTTTGACTACTCTTGTCTTCCCCTTCTGAGATACAAGCTCTGTGTGGGTCAGGCCATGCTCTCTGTCACTGACTGGTGCATCCTCAGCATGCAGTAGGCACTCAATAAATATGCCTAGTGCATAAAGCAACTCAATAAGTAATTGCTGAACAACCAAATAAAGCAGGATTGAGAAATAAAAACCAAAATGTACCTAAAATACTGGAAATTGCTCTGTTTGCCATGACATTAGTAAGTATCCCTGTAAATAGAAGCATAGTCTGTATTACAAATTAACTTGATCCTATGGATATAGGTTAAAATACTAAGGGAATTGGATCTCTAGAAGAGAGGACATAAAACAAAATACTGTTCAGAGGAAGACTTTCCGTGGACGGTGTACTGGGCTAATTGCTTCCTATCATGCAAGATACTTTTGGAAGGCTCACTGGTAGATACTGCAGGGAATCCACAGGGGGGAGAATAAATGCTAGAAACTCAGGTTAAGAACTTTGCCTAATGTCTGCATTTAGAAGAGGAAGAAGCATTCACACATAAAAAGGGGCTTTCAAATTAAGAAGGTCTCTATGGTTAGAAAGTGTGTATGTAAAAATGAGGGGAGAAACTTGATTTCCACAGTACGCATGCACTTACTAAATATTTACTATATTCGTTATTCATTTAATTATAGTGATAATATAATTCTGTAACAAGAATCTGGTATGAAATAATAGTACATTGAAGAGCAATGATCTTTAAAGGGAAAACTATCATATATAATAAAAGGCTAATATGCAAATTGTCCCCTCGACCAGGAGTTCAACCAGGAGTTTGACCAGAGGGCAGGGCCAGCCAGTCACCCACGGCCTCTCCCCCAATTGGGGTGGGCTGGACGGATCCCACCCTTGCACAAATTTGTGCACTGGGTCTCTAATATGGTATAAAATTGGCTTTATTTATTTTTCAAGAATAATATCTTCTGAAATTACCAGTATGTATTTCTGAATTCATTGCTTCTATGTTTTCAAGATACCTAAGATCATCTAAATGGAAAGGTGTGAATGAAGACATCATAAGGCAGCACTCTGAATATAACAAACTTTACGAGCTGAATCTGTATCCTCTCATACATAAAAATAGTTAAACTCTAAAACTCACAATTCTATAATGGATGGATATATATATATATATATCATCAT
>NW_005871727.1:234030-237647 GCF_000147115.1 Myotis lucifugus | reverse complement strand
TCTGCGCGCTCCCGTCGCTCCCTGAGCATTGACGGCTGGAGAAGTTGGGAGTCGGCTTCGCTTCTTCGCGGGGCAGAGGCTGCGGGGCCTCCTTGAACCCCCACCTGCATCTCTTATGCCTGAGTCCAGTCAACACGGACCCGCTAGCTCCCAGGAAGAAGCGGGGGTCGCAGGAGGACCTGCCAGCGGTCCCGGAAGGCTTATCGGAGACGGGGGTGAGGTTTGGACTGAAATCTGAAGGTTCACATAACGGGAACAGCGTTCTACGCTAGCATTTTTTACGCCTTTCCTCTCGCTTCAGAACGTTGGTACTTGTTACTTTCTCTGCTCTTCTTTGTACAAGATTCTTTTTAAAAATATATTTTATTTTGATTTTACAGAGAGGAAGGGAGAGGGATAGAGAGTTAGAAACATCCATGAGAGAGAAACATTGATCAGCTGCCTCCTTCACACCCCCTAGTGGGGATGTGCCTGCAACCAAGGTACATGCCCTTGACCGGAATCGAACCTGGGACTCTTCAGTCCACAGGCCGACGCTCTAGCCACTGAGCCAAACTGGACAGGGCTAAAAATATATTTTAATAAATGTCTACCTGAGAAAGCTCAACACTGCTGTGATGGTTTACTTTATGTGTCAACTTGACTGGGCCATAGGGTCCCCAGATATTTGTGGAGCATTATTCTGGGCATATCTGTGAAAGTGTCTTTGGATGAGGTTAATATTTGAGTCAGTAGACTGAGTAAAGAAGATTGCTCTCCCTAATGTGGGTGGCCTCATTCAATAAGCTAAAGGCCTGAATAGAACAAAACAGTTCACCCTCCATCCTTGGAATAAAAGGGAACCCCTCCCTCCTACCTGATTGCTAAACATCTACCTTTTCCTGACTTGGAACTTAAACTGAAACTTCGGCTATTCTTAGATCTTGAGCCTGCAGGCTTTTAGGCTAGAACTTACCTATCCATTCTCCTGGTTCTCAGGCCTTAGGGCTCAGAATGGGACTGCATCATCGGTTCTCCTAGGTTTTCTCTAGCGTACAGACTGCAAATCTTGAGACTTCTCAGCCTCTATGATTATATGATCCAATTTCTTTTTTTTCTTTTTTTTAATCCTCACCTGAGGATATATTTTTACTGATTTTGGAGAGAGAGTTTACATGAAGATGCCTAACAGGTATTTGGAAATATGGGTCAGTTGCTCAAGAGAATAGTGGGAGCTGAGGAAAGAAATTTTGAAAAACTCAATAAGATGATATTTATTTTATTATAGATATAATTATATATATTTATTTAAATATTTATATTTATTAATTATATATATTGTATTGACAAGAGAAAGAATCCTAAACAAGGCCAGAAAAGGAGGTAAAAATGGGGTTTGAGAAATGCTTTTTCATCATTATCTCCAGAAAGGGAAGGGAGGTTACGTAAGCAAATTTTCAAGAGTTCTAAATGTTTTAGAGAGCTCAAGGAGGGATGAGGAATTATTGAGAACAAAATATCGGACTCAGGATAAATACTGGTGACTACCGAGAGAGTAGTTTCAGTGTAATGAGAGGCAGCAGCCAGATTGGAAATGTTTACAGAGGGAATTGTTGGTAAGAAAATAATGGTTGTTTGTTCTTTTCAGGTCTTGGAGTTGAAGAGGAGAAATGAACAGAATGGTGCAACAGAATGATAGAGTGAAGAAAATGAGTTTAGGATCAGAGAGGTTTTCCTTATTTAAAAGATAAAGGTGCAGAAATTGTTGAGAAGGAAAGATATTATTTATAAATAACTGGATTTTTTCGCCTTTTATCATTGCAATCTTTTGATCTCTTTTTTATTGTATTTATTTATTAGGTATATTGGGTTTTGCAACTTTCAAACAGATAATCTTCAGCAATAGACTTCTCTCTGCATCGCATTTCCATCTATAAAATGAGAATAATCATAATAGTCTTTGTCTGGCTTTCCTAATAGGTTTACTTGCTCAGAAAGTCCAAAGCAGAAATGTTTAGAAAACAGCTTATAAAATGCATAAGCAAAAATTAAAAACTAAAATATAATTGTATAGAAAGTTTAAAACTTAGTATTATCATTGCTTGTATCCTGTTCCTTGTAAGAATTCCAAGAAGTGCAAGGAGAATTCTCTTTGCCACCATCCATGGACCTGCCTGACACTCAACCTCACCTGCTTCTAGCTATAGATCAAGTTTGCTGTATCTACATCCTAAAACTCTATGGGCATAAAATAAGCAAAAATACCAGTGAAATAGCTGTGGATCAGTGCTAATAGAAATGACTTTCCATTTTTCATTTGTGTATATTCACTGACATATTTGCACCTTCATTTCCATTACTCAGAAATCCATTCTAATCCTTAAAGTCAGTGTGCTATGGTTATCATATGATTGTGTGTGGCATCAATTTTCCTTCCTGTGACGTTCTCTTTTTACGAGCTCTAAGCATCATAAAGTTGGAAGATTTTATTGGAAAGTCAAGGTGGCAGAATGATGGAAATGACTCAGAAATGATGCTTTGCTGCCGGAACAATGTTGATTTACTTGTAACGCTAAACACACTCCACTAAGTCATACACAGCTCTTGGGAGAGGGATGACTAATTAGCTCAGTGACTTAGCCGCCCACATGCTCTGCTGATTCTGATGCATTAACACATTTTATTAGCCTGCAGTTATGTGAACAAGAACTAAGAGCCACTTATTACAGGAGTAATTTATAGAATAAATGCCTTCTCATCTGAAATCAAAGTGCCCAAGCTTTGTGTCAGCTATAGACCCACAGAAATCTCACCCTAGTTTGGATGCCCTCCAAGTGGACACCCCCAGCATCCATTTGCAGGAGAGACCATGATGTTTTCACCAAAAGGGAAATGAGGCTCAGGATCTGAGTGCTCTGGCCAAAGAAAAATGATCAGCCAAGACATTGTTATAAAGATGAACTTCTGGCCTAAGGCCATATCCATCCCCAGGAACTCACCCAAAATCCTGGTACACGGAAGAGATTTTTTTTTAATGTTTTTTCTTTATCTATACTACTAAAATAGGCTTTTTACAACATGTAATGCATAGAGAGGTGAATAATACTAAACTGCTTTTCCAGAGCAATTAGTTTAGGTTATTTTGAACAGTATATACAAATGTATAAGAGGACTAACTTTTGGAGAATAAATGTGACAATTTGTCTGATTTTGCTTTGGAACAAATGAGACTTTCTGGATTTCTATCTATTTGCAATTACAAATGTAAAGTTGGATGTTCTCTTATTATCCACAATGTGAACTTCTTCATGTCCAGGCTGGTTTGAACTGGCAAACATAGGTTATACTTGGAAGGAAAAAACAAAACAAAACCAGATAAGATATAACCCATAAATCCAAGTTTTCCTTTTGTCCTCTATGAAAGATGCCCTCAAATTGGATATGAAATGAATTTGTATTGTTTGCTCAAACAGTCATGATTAAGCCCTAAGCTATTTTCCAATTTAGAAAATAATGGGATTACTCTTATGGAATATAAAATACTTTTAAAGAAGGTACATATATATGTACATTTCTTCTTTAAAACTAATTCATATACCATGAGAAAAATACCATCATTATATATACATATATATATG
>NW_005871727.1:229164-233930 GCF_000147115.1 Myotis lucifugus | reverse complement strand
TCCTTTTAAATGTGTTATGCTTTCATGTCTCTACATAGAATATGTGCTTAACTGCTTCAGTTTCTTGAGCCACAAAATAAAACATGAAGAGATCAAACACAATATTAATTTATGTCTTATGCTATAGCCCGTATAAGTTCAGGTTCACAGGGCTGTGAAGGGGAACTATGGCATAAACAAGAAAGCAGTGATGAGTCACGTACATTTGTAATCCTTTGGCCTATTCAATTGTCAGTTCTGAATTTAAATCACCTTTGAAAATAGGAAATGTGAACATCAGTGAATTTAGACCACAGGAATAAATGCTGCAATAAATACTTAGCAATAAATAAATAAAATTCCTGCAGTAGGGTAATAATGCTAAACACTAACCAGGAATCTAGATTTCTAAGGCCTACATCTCCTTTCCAAAAGTGACCCACTCTCTGCCACAAGCCCTTAAAAATTAATGGACAGGAACTGAAGAAAATTACAACATTTCTTATTATTCTTCAGGTTGGCTAAGTCATTTATATCATAATATCTTTTTAAATACTTTTCCTACCCCTAGAGCATTTGGCGTCCCATACTCATTTAGGAATGACAAATAAAAAATAATACCTATTCTTGAAGAATTGCAGGTAGATTGAAGACTGTCTGATCCAAAAATGTTGGTGCATACTAGTCATTAATTCACTTATTTACTCACTCAATAATCATTTGTGAGCACTATGATGTGTCTGGGTACAGCACCATGGATACACATACATAGTAAAAATAATTCTTGCCCTATGCTCTCAAGAAGTTCCCAGTCTGGTCTGTTCCGTACATTCATACAAAAAAATACAATAATATGAATGAGGAAAGTGGAAGCACAAGAGAGATGTTTCTCTGGGGTAGAAAGAGAGGGGAGTGTATAGGATCACTATATCAAATCAAATATGCTTTTCTCAGTCACCTGATATACCTTCCACTTAGTACCTAAAGGAAAAAACCTATGTTCAGTATAATGCCAGGTTACTACTAAGAGGTTTTGCCCACCTCTCAAGCTCTTCTGTGGACCTCCTGATCTTGACAAGCTTTTGAACCACAGGAAGCTGCAGGTTACCTTCTGCCTACACTGGGAAGGCCCCTGGGAAGTAAAGTATATATTTACTTCTCATGACCCAGAGAAAACAATCAAACAAGGAGTGACATAACTCCCATTCATATGTTCATTTCTACTTAAATGTGTACAGTGCAACTGATGAAACCAAATTTGCCTTCAGAATCCTAGCTGCTAGTGGAGATAATGTTAGTTTTCCAGAATCTGCGGCTAAAGTAGAATGGAGTGGATGATTAGATAGATATCCCAGCATCCACTAGAAAAAAATAAAGTCTAAAAGAAAATGTCATGGAAAAGTTAGAGCTCTTAACCTTTTCCTTCTTTACACATAAAGCACCTCTTTCTCTCTTCTCAGCACATGGTCAAATTCTGTTTTTTGTCTTTGATAGGACATTATCAGTAGTCTTTTTCTACAGGAGCAGTGTATATTGGGGGTGGGACTTGGAGTATGGAGAAAGAGAAAAAGACGTGATCTCCCATTGGTGGTGTGTTTCTCAGCCTTTCCTTTATACCTTTGAAAGTTTCCTTTAAAAATCCCATTACTTAACTCTCTCTTTCCAATCCTATCCTATATAATAATCCTATATAATAAAAGGCTAATATGCAAATAGAACAAACAGTGGATCAACCGAACAACCAGTGGTTGGAATGATTCATGTGCATATGTGTATATTTTAAAAGGAGATAGGACTCATTGATTATTAAATATGTCAGTATTAGTCAGGGTTCTCCAAAGAGCAAAAACTATAGCGATTTATTGGCTCATGTGATTATGGACACTGAGCATGGAGACTGAGAAGTCCCACAGTCTGCCACCTGCAAGCTGCAGACCCAGGAAAGCTCTTAGGGTAGCACAGTCCAAGTCCAAAGGCCTGAGAACCAGAGGACTGATGGTCCCAGTCCAAAGACAAGAGAACACTGATGTCTTCTCACGCGGTCAGACAGGGAAAAGAATTTGATCTTTCTCTGCCTTTTTTTTTTCTCTTTGGGTCTCATACAGATGGGACGATGTCCACTCATATTGAGAAGGGTAATCTGCTTTACTCAGTCCACCAGTTCAAACGCTAACCTCTTCCAGATTCACCTCCACAGATGCACTTGGGAATAATGCTTTACCAGCTATCTTGGCATTACTTGACCCAGTCAAAAGTTGATATAAAATTACCCATCACAATATCTGTGACCCACAAAATAGTAAGAATCATTAAAAATGCATTCAACTAACTTCACTAAACACTGTGTCACTTGATCTATCTTCTTTTAATGAACAAAAATCTGATAGTAAATCTAATTTATTGTCAATGCGATGTTATTTATACTAGTATTTGCATGCAGCCAGCCTAAATTTTGGTTTTGTCCTTAGTTGTCTCTTCTAATTATGCATGCTTTTCCTTAGAATTTCAGTCACCTTTTTAGCTTTACCATTTTTGTGCTGTTGAATCCTCTTTATTTCAATCTCTGATCACTCTCCTGAGCTATAAGAATCAAAGCATAGCAACCTTTTATAGATTTTTATGGGTGTTCCTAAGTGAACTGATTAACATTCACCAAGTCAAATTATATTGAGACTTCTTAATTCTCTATAACAATCAATGTCATCATCTAGTTTTGCAAGGTCAGCAATAAATCATGCCATACTGAGCCTTCTATTTCTTCTCTTACTATACATAATTGTTTTAATTTTGTTAAATAAATGTTTCTTGAATATTTTCTCTTCTCATTGTCAATATTTGACTTTAAGCACTTGTCAGGACTTACATAAGCAAATTGCAACTTCCTCTGGCATTTTCTCCCTCCCAAATCTACTCACTCAGTTTCTCTTCTAATGTCACCAGAATAAGCTACTCAAAAAAGAAAATTTTCATTGTTTTGTAGTGTTTTTAACTCCTAGTACTTACCACACTGTACTACATTTTTAAAATTTGCATTCCTGCCAAGACCAGTTTGGCTCAGTGGATAGAGCGTCAGCCTGCGGACTGAAAGGTCCCAGGTTCGATTCCGGTCAAGGGCATGTGCCTGGGTTGCGGGCACGTCCCCCGTGGGAGATGTGCAGGAGGCAGCTGGTCGATGTTTCTCTCCCATCAATGTTTCTAGCTATCTATCTCTCTCCCTTCCTCTCTGTAAAAAAATCAATAAAATATATTTTTTAAAAAAAGATTTGCATTCCTGCTTACCTCTTTACATAGTAAAGCTCAATGACTCACTCACCTTTCTAGTGACTCAGTGGGTCTAGCGCATACATAATGTATAAATAATACTGCAGCAGAGACAGGTATCTGTCTCCCCATATTTGTGCTTCTCCTTCTTTGTTTTTGAGTTGTTTCTGGGAGACAGTTGCCCATGGATGGACTACATTTCCCAGCTCCCTAATAATGCATGTGACTAGTTCTCAGTAGCAAAATTTAGCAGAAGTGATGAATTGTTTCTAGGCCAGGGCTTTTAACTATTTGGTATATAATACTCTAACTTTTGCCTTTCACTAGTTGAATGTAGTAAAGTCAAAAGCCTTGAAAGAAGGAGAAACCAAAATGTGGAATAAACCTGAGTCCCTGAAGCACAACCTGGAGTTATATTACCTTCCTGCAGAAGGGCCTTCATTGGAGGTAAGAATAAGTTTTGTATTGTGTTAAGACATATCTGCACTCAGCTGTTGTAGCTCAGCGGTTGAGCACTGACGCAGGAACCAAGACATAATTCCTGGTCAGGGCACATGTAGGCTCAATCCTCTGCGGGAGGATGATGATGTTTCTCTCTCATTGATGTTTCTATCTCTCTATCCTTCTCCCTTCCTCTCTTTCTAAAACTCAATAAAAATGTATCTTTTAAAAAGATATATTGGCTTAAGGCATTATAACTATTACCTCAGTTAATATAAGTTAGTGAATGAAGTATTTTGAAATTAATTTTTATACTGTACCTATATATTATACATTTGTACAAATGGGTAAAGGCAACATAAAAAAAAACATTCCTCTCTAGCATTTCCCAAAATGTAGTTATAGTATAGACTAGGTCCTGTGTAAATACCATTCATTCAACATTGTTTTGTTATAACATTAATGAGATGCCATAGGAACTTAACTCTTGTTCATATCAATTAGCCTATGGTAAAATTGCTTTTGTTATATGTCGCTTCACTTAAAATTGAAGAAGCTATCCTTGATGCTGAGACCTTACTGTAATGATCTGGGGTTCATTATATGCCACTTCCTTTACATAGAGAAAAAATTGTGGACTATTCATTTAGAACATATCACAAAATTTGCATCTTTATAACATTTCTCTGTTTTGATAGTTTTTTCACTTTAGCATAAAATCGAAAGTCCTGTTTTGCTCAAGAAATAAAAGAAAAATACAAATACAAATAACTAAAGATAATATAGAATATGTTGACAACTAATTTGGCCAATTTAAACATTTGGATGAGGGCCCAGTTAAAGTCATCCAAGAAATAGACTAAATTATTTGAGTAAACATATTATACACATTGCTTTTTCATATAAATCTGTGTGTCTTGGAATTGTTTATTTTGCCCAATTTATAGATCAATGGTTTTTCCCATTTTTGCATAGTCAGTCAATTTATTTCAGTAAAATTGAATTAAGTGGGAAAGAAAATGTAATCAAGTAGTTTCCCCTCCAGCATTCTATCCTTCCCATAATGCATTAAAAATTTGTGAAAT
>NW_005871727.1:116047-229064 GCF_000147115.1 Myotis lucifugus | reverse complement strand
GCAAGGCGGGGATGAATGTTTTATATAAGAATCTGTTTCAAATTGAATTTTATGTAGATATATTCTTTGGTCCTTTTGAATGTAATACAATACATGGTCAGAGTACAATAATTAATCATTTTGTTGATCTTATTATCTGTATAGGTTTGAAGTCTAAAGTCCACTTCGCCCTTAATACTCTAAGTGTGTATTGACTATTACACTTTTGACCAACAGCATCAACATGACCTGGAGCTTATTGGAAACACAGAATTTCAAGTCTCACCCACTTGATTTGCATCCATGTTAAAATCTGAAAAGCATTACTCTGAAGAAATAAAAAAATCAGTTCAGAGTTCCAAAAGGGATTGCACTACTCTGAAAAAAATATAATTTTATTCCAGTTCAAATAAAATATTTCCTTTAATTAGGAATATTGTGAATATTATAATCTAGGTTAAGTCATTTGACTGTTTAGCCTTTTTTAAAAATATATTTTTATTGATTTCAGAGAGGAAGGGAGAGATAGAAACATCAATAATGTGAGAGAATCATTGTTTGGCTGCTTCCTGCACACCCCCTACTGGGGATGGAGCCTGCAACCTGGACATGTGCCCCGACCAGAATCAAACCATGACCTCCTGGTTCATAGGTTGACACTCAACCACTGAGCTATGCTGGCTGGGCTCTTTAACCTTTGAGTACTCCCATTAAATTTTAAGAATAGGCAAGATTTTCTTATATAGGCCTTACATCAGATAAGATGCTTCCAGCTGAAAATAATGGAAAAATTCACTTCCACTATTCTTAAACAGTGAAGAAACCCTGGGAGTACACATTAGGGCAGGCTTCAGAAATGACTCAGTTCATCCACCCTGGCTTCCTTTGCTGGCACTTCCTTGAGTTGGACCTTCCTTCCTGTGATGTTTCATTTAGATTAGAAGATAGAAAAGACAGCAGAAAAATTGACAGCTCTCAAATGGGCAAAATCATGCCCAGATGAATAGTGTCTTTTCTTGTGGCTAACAGTTAAGAAAGAGGACATTTTCCCCAGAATTCCCAAGCAAATAGATCCTTGTATGTGATTATTTGATCAGGATAACACTCGCCCCTCCAAAATCAATCCTTTCCATCCCAGGAATATAATTCCTATAGTATTAGCTTAGAACAGAGTCCCTGAAACAATGGTTGTCAAGGGGATGGAAGGATCTTGACTGGCTTATTGTCTTGGATAATCACTTTAATGCCTTCTCAGATTGCTAATTAATAAGGAGGGGGAGGGGTGAATGTTGAGAAGCCAATCACAAAGCTTACCAAATTCTACATTTCTTTTATTAGACTTTCACAATCATGCCTCTCTCTTCTTATTCCCATCTCCCTAGTCATGTTGTCACATGACCTCTGACAGAGCTTCGAGTAAAATTAGCTACTTACATTCCGTGATACTTGGACTCACTCTACTCACTGTCTCCATTATTCCCAAAGCTCTACTCCTAGCTCTTTAGAGGGATGAGTCTGTTTTTGTTTTTACTTGACTGCATGGTTTTTCTCACCATAATTCCCACTCAAAAGAATCACTGAGGCCAGCCTCCGTGCCCACCGCCATGGTCAGGAATTCTAGCATCTATATTTTCCAGTGCAGAAGCATTCCCTGATAAAGTGGAGCCAGCTATTTAATAAGCTGAATCCAATGTTTCCCATTCATGACTAAGTGAGAGGGCATTCTGGTGTGTAGTAAATGATCAACTTAATTGTGTTTCAAACTGTGACCTCCTGGCTCCTCGGTCGATGCTCAAACACCGAGCCATGCCAGCCAGGCCAATGATTCTCTCTTATCATTGATGTTTCTATCTCTCACTCTCCCTTCCTCTCTGAAATTAACAATAAAATATATTTTTAAAATTCACCAAAATGCCTATTTTCTTTCCCTCACTGCTACACTACACGTGACATTTATAAAAAAAATATGGTAAAAATTGTTATCATTTAAAATGATCTGTTCTACCTTGAAAATCACCTCCATATTTCTAGCCACACCCTCTCACTCTAATTAGCTTAAGGTATACTGATAGTGAATCTTCCCTAGATCTTTTGTGCTGTGCTTTTATTATTCTGCTTTCTCTACTGTCTAATCTACCAGTAATAATAATAATAATAATTTGACAAACATATCTAACAACAATATCTTTTTTTCCAATTTTGTTTTTATACAAATACCTTCAATAATAAATATTCATTATTTATTAATAATAAATTACATATATTTTAAAATATAAATAGAACCCTACTATAAGAGCTCATTACTACATGCAGATCATATCACAAAACAATGTCCCTTGAAACATTAAAATCACATAGAATAAAATTATTAAGGATAATAAATTTATATGGTGAATTTCCTATTCCTTAAAGGCAGTATAAAGTATTAAGAATCAAGTAAGCTTGATTTTTTCTTTAGAGCCCTGATCTAGAAGACATTAGTGAGAGAGCCCTGAAAATGTGATATTCACATAAGACTGGGAAATGCTGCACTTAAATCTCTCTCCTGTGGATTCACTCAGTATGTTAGTGTATTGAAGGCTCTAAGATGTACACAGAAAGGAAACTCCTCTGAATATGTTTAAAACAAAAGAATAAAAGTTTCAAATTAATTCAAGCACAACGGAATATTTCCATGGGAAACCTATTAACTTAGTAGAGGTGTTTTGAGGGACATCGGCTAAGGAAATGCTGAGGTAGGTGGAATGGATTTGTAGTGAAAATCAAGAAAGCTAATTTCTAGTCTTAGATAGATAACTCCGGGGTTTAGGAATTCACACAATTACAAAAGGGCATACCATACGCATTTATTCTAATTAAAATAGACTCCGAAATGCATTTCATCCATGAATAAAAAATGTAGTACTGATATTTCTTTTTGAATGCCTTTAGTTTCAGTAACAGCAAGCCCAGTTCAAACACATGTTCTGAGGCTTGATCCAGGACCCAAAGGTGTAACCAAACCAGGCCACTATTTTTTCCCTTGTCTTTACTGTCTTCTGCTTTGTCTTCTGTGTAGGATTTCCCTCATGGTCTCAAAATTCTTTCTCCAACTATGTGGCTACATTAAGTCCTCTTTCACATTTTGCAGATGTAGTAAAGTATCTTTTTCCAAAATATTCATCAAATTCTGATATTTACTCCAATCAGATTAATGCTCCATGAACTAATTACATTTGAAATGCACTGCTGGGGTTTATCCTAGGCCATGTGTCGGACCCCTGAAAGCAGGAATAGAATTAGCTTCCCTCTGGCTACATGGATGTTTTAGTGACAAATGGGAATTTTGAAGAATGAAAAACAAGACATTGATACACATGTAGCAACAAAAACCATTCTCTTCAATAGAGGAGAATGCAAGAAAGGATAAAAATTATGAATTTTTTAAATGATAGAAGCTGAATAAGAGAAGGGTCATAAGTGAAAACAACCAAGTGATCTCAGCTGAATCATTAAAAATATACATAATTCACACAAAAAGTAGACATTGCAAGCTAGGGATGTCTTTTTAAAAATGTAATCCTGCCATTAAAAATCTAATCATCCCTTATATAAAAAAATTAATTTATATTTGCTGGAAGACATCAAAATGCTTATGGAATTGGGGAGTTACTGATTTTGATTAAAAAATTAATTATGGACACAATTTCTAAGAGTGAGTAACATGAAGACAAAATAAAATATTATATTTAAAAGACTGTAGGGGTAAAATAGGCAGGTTTAGGGAGTTTTAGAAATACAGAGGGTCCATGGGGAAGGACTGCATAGGTGAGGGCTTAGAGCTGCCAAAAGGCATAATTCACAGAGAATACAAAAGTGCCACAGGATAAGGGGAGAGGAAGAATCCATTCACAGAAGATAGGGAAAAGACACAGGGTATGGGGAGGAAAAGGAAACAAACTTTCACAGAGGATAGAGAAATGCCAACAAATGGGAAAAAGAGGAAAACATTTTCATGGAGACAGAGAATTCTACCACTGAAGTGGGAGAGAAAGAGGGGGGCACCACGTGGGGTTTGAGCTTTGAAGCTGACATTCTACCAATTGGAAGGCAGTATAAAGAGACAAAGAACTGCAGCCCTTTATAAACCTTAGAAAAAAATGAGCTTAGTGGGTTACCCCCTTGGGACCTCCTCCTTACGTGGGAGTCTGTACTTGCTTCCAATAGATTTCCACCCTTTTCATCTACCACCTTTTGTCTGTGGCTCATTCTTCAAATCCATGTGGACAAGAATCCAGGAAAGAAATCACCCTTGCATCCTGCTCCAAAAAACAACCTGACTCAATGTTGTTCAATAATTTTTCATATCCTTAAGAAAATACACTTTACCAATGAAGACTTAGTGCATTTACTCAGATTTTAAAAAATTTGTCAATTCTGTTACCAATATTAAACTATACAGATGTGCAAGCTTCTGAATTGAGAGATGTTTGTTCTTATCAGTGACTAATTAAATTTTAATAATTAGGGAATTTTTAGCTTACTTGAATTCAAATAGAACACAGCAGTTACATATTTCTTGGTACTATCGATACTAATAAAAGGGCAATACGCAAATGGTTGTGACGCCCTCATGCCATAACCACCTATCAGCAGGAGGCTGCATGCGCAGCAGGCGCGGGTGGGTGGGGCTGTGTACGCAGCGAGGCCGGGGGATGTGCCGCTGTTATTGTTTATTTATTAATGAATTTATATATTATTTTCATATACATTTTATGAATTTTCTTTCATCTCTGACACTTGTATTATAGAGAAAGGGCAAATAGCAACATTAAAATATTTCCTCTAATTAATTCCCTCTTAATGTGCACGAATTTCATGCACCAGGACACTAGTATTGAACATAATAATTAAAGAACTTTGTAAGTTATACATTATGTTTTGTTTTAAAGAAAATGAAAATAATAAACAGTGCTTACACAATTTGCTGTCCTTGATTGAAGAAGCCAATAGTATAAGGTTCAGGAAATTATGAACTGCTCTGATAATGAGTATCTTTCAAACCCTGAGAAGAGAGCCTCCTACTCCTTGTCTTATAGCAAGATGCAAGCTTAGAGATGGTTCCACGTGGGATTGGTGGGCCTGGGGTAAACACTCCACCTCTGAAAGAGATAACTGATATTAGTATAAATCTTAAATACTATGCATAGTTGGCCTTAAGCCCCCACTTCCTTCCAATCAGAATATAGCTTTGTGTCCCTCTTATTTAGAAATTCTCAAGGAGTCACTGCATCAAATGTTATACATAAGGTATTTTTTAAAATTTTATTTTGTTTTTATTTGTTATCAGCCTGGACCCAAAGAATCCTGAGAATTTTTTGGTTCTAAATGTTCCAGTCCTATTTATTCTTTGGTTCCTGTATAACTCAGATCTTCCGTACCATCTAAGACTCAGTCAAATGCTGGTAGAGGCTTGAAACATCAAAATCATATAGAATAAAATTATTAAGGAAAATAACCTTATATGGTAAATTGCCTATTCTTTAAAAGGCAGTATAAAGTACTAAGAATCAAGTAGGACTGGGGTTACCGAAGTTCTATTCTTTGTAGCCCTGATCTAGAAGACATTCGTGAGAGTGGCCTGGAGGGAAGCATCTCAATGACATGTCAAAAGGAGCTCTGCCTGAAGACCTTGATGGTCTATAAACTGCAGTGGTTGTGGACTAATTTTCAACTTCCTGCATTCATAGTGATGGTGGGTTGGGGTGCTGTAACCATAATTTAACATTTCAATTAAGTGATAAAGGGTGTGTATTCTGTTTTTGCTCAAGTCTATAGCGAACCCTCTGTTTTCCTAGAGTATGTAACTAAAATCCTGTGTTCTCCTTTCTTATCTAGCTTTTTTATAGTTTAGAGAAGTCTGTTATGGGGGTGAAAGGCAACTTGGTGCCAGCCATGAAGATCCACCCGTGTCTGCAGTAAATCTACAAATTCCTTTTTGAAGAGAGATGGCTCCAAAACAATGGAGGAAGCTCAAGAAGCTGCAGATTCCATTCCCTCAGTGACCCCTTCTCTGTGCTTCCCCTTCTCGGGAGAAGCAGAGGTTCCCAATCCCCTACCCCTGCTCTCTGTCTTCTGCTTTCCCTCTCAACTCTTATAAAAGCCCCTGCCTGCATTGAGATCGGCAAAATGGGTTGAGGACAAAAGCATCCCCATTTTCTCAAGATTTCTGGCACTCAAACCTCTTTCCTCTTTTTACTAGCACCTGTCTCACAAGTTGGGCTTTCATTATGGCAGGCAGCTGAACCTGGGTTTGGTTACAGGGACACATCCCACGTTTAACTTAATAAACAATTTGCTAAAAAATGCTTTGTGATCATCACTGTGCAAAGTGATTGGGATTAGAGAAGGAGTCTGCACCACAAGGTGACAATGCTTCAAAGTAAAAAATATATATATATGGCACACAATATAAACAGTACGAATGCTAGATTGTGAAGTTTGGGAGACCTACAGGTATATGAGGCTATCACAGTCTTCATAAGAAAAAATCTTATCATTATACACAATTGCAGCCTGATGATTGTTCAGCTATTTTCTTCCCTTGGCCCAGCTACCTCTTATTTTGCATTCTCTACATAACTTTTTTGCAAAGTGGTAGATGATAGATAGACAGATAGATAGACAGATAGATAGTAGATAGGTAGGTAGGTAGATAGATAGATAGATGATTGATACTAGATAGATAGATGATAGATGATGATGATGATAGATTAGATAGATAGATAGATAGATAGATAGATAGATAGATAGATAGAAGATTGATACTAGATAGATAGATGATAGATGATAGATAGATAGGTAGATAGATAGATAGATAGATAGATAGATAGATAGATAGATAGATAGATGATAAATAGATAGATCCTTAATGAATGATTGTAGCGTGGATATTGAATGAGTGTCAGATGAATTTGTCTATTAGTGGGATGGTGCATTTCGTCTTCTCCCCAGAAATGAATGAAATAGAGTGGGAACTACAATGGTCTTCTCTTTCTGTTCTCATCACAATGTTTATGGAATAGTCCACCAATCTTCTTCAAAATTCAGATACAATTTCTATAACAAACATCATTAGCACCAATGTGTAATTAGGAAGCTGGAAGAAACATTACCTATTCAGAAAAATTCAGTTTAGCTTCAGATAGAAATGCTATCTTAAGAATGCTACCTTTCTGCAGGGAGCTATTTCTCCACTTGGAAGATTCTGGTCTGCAATAACACATGGACTCAGTGTCACTTTGGCATGATGAAAACAGGACAGAGATTTTTTTTTTGTTCACAGAAAAAGGATATGCATGCTTTCCTTGCTGCTACTGTGATGGAAATACGTCTGGAATCCTTCTTTGTGTGCTAGCTTTAACATATTTCAATGTTACCCAGAATTGCATGATTTGTCAACTCTGTGATAAGCCCATCCTGTCTACACATATGAGCAATGTTACCAAAAAAAGACCAATATAAATCAATAGAGAACGAATTAGACAATAACACAACAGGTAAGCTAGTCATTTAAATTCCCTAGAAATAGTTCAGTGAATTGTCATCAGTCACTGTTCTCTGCAGTTTAAGTGAAATATTACAGTAAATATCTTCTTTCCAAAGAAAATCAATTTTCCTCTACAAACATATTTTATTATAAAAAGAGCAATAGTTCCTGATATGTGAATAATAAAAAGAATTTGCTATCATCTCTACTCTGCCTTCTGTTTTTCATTTACATATGAATGTGAGAATAGTTTGCATGAAAATAAGAGACTAAAATTATTATGCATCATTATTTTGTAAAAGCACTACTTTGTTCTTTTTAAAATTAATTTAGTTTTTATATTTTATTAAATTTATTGGGGTTACATTGGTTAGATTTAACAACAATAAGTGAAGAGTATACGTGAGACACATGGTATGTAATTTTCTAAACTTCTTTAGTGCAGTTATATGACTCTTGAACTTGGTTGTTTCATGTTACCATCATTTCAAATCTTTACTTAGTTGTTTAATTAATGCTTCTAATTCTTTATTTACAAAAATTTGCTTTATAGAACAAATATGGTTTTTGGTTCTTCCGTCCAAACCCAGTTTTCAAAACTACAACCATATCAAAATTATTCAGATCGAGGAAACATCGGATGAAGAGCTTTACTCTTGTTTTGTTCTTACATCACATTTTCTGATATTTCCAGGTAATCAGGAGATGTGCTCTTTGATTTTTCACTTACGTTTCATAAGCGTCTCATTTCTCTGACTAAATTTTAAGTACTTTAGGAAAAGACATCTCCACAAACTCCTTTTGAATCCTGGAGATTATTTAGGTCCTTGTACGTATTCAGTACTGAGTAAATATCTATACTTAATAACAGAAAAGGTTCTCAGTGATCTTTTGTAAATGATCTTACACAGATGCTACAATATGAGTCCTTAAAGTCACATTCCTTGATTTTTAATTTTCTATCATCCAATCTGTAGCTGACTATATGCTCCAGACATCTATGGTCCATCCTATGACAAAACATCTATAATAATAAAGCATAATATGCTAATTACACCGGACGTCCTTCTGGATGATCTTCTGAATAAAGCCAGGGCTGTGAGGGAAGCCCGGGTCCCGGGTGCCAGAGGGAAGCTGGTACCAGCAGCCAGGGGAAGGAAGGCCTACTCTTACATGAATTTCATGCATCAGGCCTCTAGTCTATATAATAAAAGCCTACTATGCAAATCAACTGAACATCAGACATCACCCCCCCACCCTGAGGGCTCCTGGTCTTTAAGAAGGCGCCGGCCAGGCTGAGCCCCCCGCCTCCCCGAGTGCACGAATTTTCGTGTACCAGGCCTCTAGTCTCATATAAAAATCCTATTAATGTGGGATAACAAGTTATAAACTACCTTCCTCTATTTGCATGAGAAATTGCTCTCATAATGAAAACCCATACCTGGTATACTTGCAGAGAAACCTTTTAGATAGGTTGCGGAGGAAGCAGGGTCAGCAGTTGCATTTGGACCAATGAAAGTGGCTCCATTCAAAGAGAATGATGCCAGGCTGAGTCTGCTTTCCCTTCACTGCTGATTGCTAAATGGCATCAGTTAAGTTGCTTTTGGTTGCAAGTTATGGAACGCACAACTCAAACTGCTTTAAGAAGTATTTTAGTTTCTCTATGTTGCTGAAAAATCCAGTAGACTTAGTTTCAGAAATGGTTTATTTAGGAGTTCTGCTAGTTTCTGCTGTAATTCTCTTCATTCTTCTCTATTCTAAATATCAAATTCATTCTCAAGTGGGCTTTGGTCATTATAGCAAAATTACTGTGCATTTTCAGGCATGACATATGCACCACCAAAATATTCTCCCCATCAAAGATAATGTAGTTAAGCTAATTCTATTACCCTTCCACTGATACCTAGGCATGAGGAAACACCATGGGAGTGTCTCACTGGGGTTGGAATTATTCATGATTAATTTGTACAAATTAAAAACTAACCCTAAACTGGGGCTGAGTTCAATGCCAACCACAACGCATAATGTTAGGTAGGAAACCAGATATAAGTGGTTGGGGTGGGGCCTGCCCTGGGTTCCTGACAGCGGTCACCAACACTGCCTTCAGACGACCTCTCTCTGGGTGTCCCAGCAGTCAGCAGTTCCTGAAGCAGACTGCCCGGGGACAGGTTCAGAATAAGCCAGTACTGGCCATGCAAGGGCAGAGGAAAATGACATGACCTCAATGCAACTTTACTAGGGCCCTGGACTAATTATAATAAAATTTGCATTGCGATTTTAACTCCACCCCATGGGTTTTTCCATATGCATTATGGCTAAAGGCATGTGCAGAATAAATGTAATTATGTAATCTTTTCCTGTCAATCATCTCTGGATGCAAATGAAAGTCTCCACCCAGAAAATTCATGATTTAAACCAAATAATTTTTAGTTTCTGCCTTGGTGTTTTAGGGACAAATTGCAAAGTCTTTTTGTTTGCAAATTTTGTTTTTAACAATTTCACAGCACCTGATTCATTAAATACTTTTATTAAAGATCTTCAACTGATTTTGACCAAAATGCAAAGACTTCTTAAATGTTCTTAAATGTCCAGTATCACTGCAGGACGCTGAGGTTCTGGTAAGTTCTACTTAAAAGTTCTTTTAATTGGCAAATATTTCTAAAACCTTGTTGAAAATAGGCTAAAAAGAAAGCACATATTTTAATGCAGGCATGTTATCGTTGTTTCAAAAATGCAAAGTTAAGCCCGGTTGTATGGCTCAATGGTTGAATGTCAATCCATGGACCCATTGGTCCCCAGTTCAATTCTCAGTCAGGGCACATGTCTGGGTTGTGGGCTCCATCCCCAGTACTGGGTGTGCAGGAGTGTTACGGCCAAAGGTGATCCTGAGTGGGGGGGTGAAAGGATTGAGAAAAGACAGACAAGAAAATGAAAGCTGGATCTAGGTGGGACGCTGCTCCCTGATGAGGAGACAGCAACAGCGCCCACAAGCCGTGTCTTTATTTTATAGCAGATGCCATGAGGCAAAGTAGGGGCGTGATCAAGTTGTTTACAGCATTCTCGTGAGTTTCAACCCTACTCAACTACATGCACCTGAACTCTATCACAAGGCACATGGGGCCACGTGTTTGGACCATAGGTTCAAGCTTACCACCACAGCCGTTGGCTATAATTGTTCTGGGAGGGCCCTGCCCTTCCAGCTGGGACTTGCACATGGCAATGAGAGGACCCTGTCCTTTCATTAGTCCGAGGCTTGAACCTGGCCAAAACACTGTACGCGCGCCCCACACAGGAGACAGCCTATCAATGTTGATTCTCTCCCAGTGATGTTTCTATCTCTCCCTCTCCCTTCCTTTCTCTCTAAAAAATCAATAAACACATATTTTAAAAATGTAAAGTTATTGTGTGTGTACAGTATTATAATATTTGTGAATTGTGACCACTATAGTTTCTATTCTGATTGGTAGTATATCACAACTGGTTTGGAGATAATTATGAGTTATGTGTACACCTCAACCAAGTCAAAGTACATTTCTGCTACATAATTTATTAAGGACAGAGATTTTTATCATGATAACTTCATCAAACAAAAATGGATTCTTAGTATCACTGCTAAAGCAAATAATTTTAACAGAATTTATAAGCATATTAGCAATAACAACAGATGTGTCATATTCAATATAATACAATTCAAATATATTTTCTTTGATTTGAATTAAAAATTAAATTATTGGCCCTAACTGGCTTGGCTCAGTGGATAGAGCATCAGCCTGCAGACTCAAGGGTCTCAGGTTCGATTCCGGTCAAGGGCATGTACCTTGGTTGTGGGCACATCCCCAGTAGGCAGTGTGCAGGAGGCAGCTGATCAATGTTTCCCTCTCATCAATGTTTCTAACTCTCTATCCCTCTCCCTTCCTCTCTCTGTAAAAAATCAATAAAATATATTTTTAAAAAATTAAATTATTGTTTGAATTTAATTTAGATGTTCAGTTTAAAACATATAATGACACTGAAAAAATTGGTAGCACTTTGTAACTAAAATTATTCAACTGATGTAGCAAATACATTAATACATGTCACTCAACTTGTTATCTATAATAAAAGTGTAATATGCAAATTGACCGAATGGCTGAACAGTGGAACAACCGTCTGGATGTCCTTCTGGATGAGCTTCCGGACGAAGCCAGGCCTGCGAGGCCCGAGGCAGCCTCCTTGGCTGTGAAGGCCTACTCTTGCATGAATTTCATGCATAGGGCCTCTAGTACGTGAATAAGAAAGTTGGAATTGTAAATTACCAATTTATATTTAGAAGAAAAGTTTCTGATCAGGATGAAAAGTCGAGTATTTCATAATGTAAAAACACCTTAGGTTTAAATCTTTGGGGGCACAGTCTTCTTTAACTTGCAAACTGAGCACCGATGCTTCCTCATCCTATTTGTTTCTTCTGAATTTCGTGTGATTGGTACCATCCCTATGATCTCCATGGTAGATGGTAAATGTCAAAATATATTTTGTGCAAGTTGCACATTCAGTAGTTATATTGCTGTGCACATTGTCCAGTATAATATTCACTGCCTTAAGATTTCACCAAAAATGCATTTTCACTTTTCAGTTCATTAGTGCTGAAAGGGTTATTGCAAAGTCCTAAAATGAAGTGTGAGCACAGATAAAATAAATAGCTGTTATTTGCACCACACAATCCATGAGAAAAACACTAGAGCATTCTCTATGGCCAAACAGGTTGGCCCCTATTTCCTGCACATAATTTCTAAGTATTGAACCTATCATTTTCCATGCTTACCACTGGCCCCATCAATAGGCAACCCTACTTAGTCTTAAGCCAAGCATGGACCACAGTGCAACTGGCTAGCATAGTGGCAGGCAGGCAGGAACATCAGCATCAAACACCTCACCTCCTGCCAGCCCAGGCCAGCAGCCAGCTAACTTGAGCTGCTTGTGTCGTCTGCATTCATTTTATTTCATCACAATGTGTCCTACATGGTGTTCTGAACAGGAGGTACTTGTTATCAATAAATGTGAAAGAACATGAGGAAAAGAGAGGCCAGTGTCTCAATTTTGTTTTCTTTTGTTTTTCACACTTAACTACCTGTTAAGATGAGTTCCCAGTTCACGAGGCCTGCGTCACACACAGTTCTAGAAGAGACCAGGGCAGAAGCTGGAAGTACAAAATGGAAGCTGACCAAATTTACCCTGTTTTAAAGCAAATAGTAATAATTTGTCCTTAAAAGATGAAAAAAAATTAGGACAGATGCCAGGGTAAAGGGCCTAAGTTAAGACATATGGTCCTTTTACCTTAGGTCAGTGATTTTCAACTGTTTCATCTCATAGCACACAAGGTCATAACTAAAATTCTATGGCACACCAAAAAATATTTTTTTTCTGATCTGACAAAAATAGGTATAATTTTGATTGATTTACACACACCAAAAAAATAGTAGTTTCCTAGTCTTTTTGCTCCAAAGTAACTTTTTAAAAAATTGAGTATCTACACTTGTATATAAAGATTTCTGGTTCTAAGAATTAACCAATCAGACACAGCCTTATTATGTGATGTGACCAATAAGATGCAACTCTATTATATGACATATATATTTACAGTTCAAGACAGGACATTCACACTGGACAGCTGTTGTTATTTTTCATTTGACAACCTAAGGGGAAAGTTAGTGCCCCTGACGAAATAGGCAGTGCATGTTTTAAAAATTCTTGAAGCACACCAGGTGCAAATCATTGCCTTAGGTTACTGTGATAATTGTTTTAGGCTACCCTTCATTTTTATCTTCTTTAATTCTTCCTCTGATAGCAGACCAAATCCAGTTCTTTTAGTACATGTATGAGCAGGGCCCCCAGGCCTGGCCAATAACAATTGCCAGGGATGCTGATGTGATCCAGTTGAACCAATCAGAGTCTTGTGTGAAATGTACTGCTCTGGGGAGTGCAAAGACTGTCTCCCTCCTCAGTGTCATTAGGCTAAGGGGACACGAATCTGGAGCTTTTGATGACTATCTTCCTTACCACATTAGTGCAGCAAATCTGAATGGTAGAGCGAGTAACAGACAAAGAGACAGAAGAAGAGGGACTGAGAGATCTAATGACAGTATTTGAATCCTGGGTCCATTCTTAACTGACCACAGTTTTATCTAAATTCCCAGGGAAGAGAAAGATACATGCTACCATTAGATGCATGTGTGTGTGTGTTTTGTTTTGTTCACTTAAAAGTGATACCCAAATGCAAATAGATATTTATCATTCCCATTTTGTAATAAAGATACTAAAAATGAAAACGTTCAGTGGCATACACCCATCTGGTTAAAGAAAAAAAATCTCTGCATACACTTCTTTGTAAACTGAATTTATAAAAAGGGGATACTTCTTTCTCATAAATATGATTTATAAAACCAAGTGCATCCAACTAAAAAAAATAGGTCAGTTCTTATAATAAAAAATTAACTCAGCAAAACTTTAAAATTACTTTAAAATAAGATAATAACTTTCTTATAAAACACTAATATTTGAAATCTTAACAATCCTTGACTGTCTTTCAATAACCTCAAAATAAATGTGCCTCAAATATATTATCTTTATATTACACCTCTCCACATCTAGCACACTGTTGTTATTAGAGAGGTAACAATGTCTAAATCTTTAACAAAATAACTTGGTTGTGACAAACACATTATTTTGAAAGCCTCCTAGGTCTTCATGTTATACTGGCTGTTTTTCCTCATTTTCCAAAATTAGCACTATAGCAAAGAGATGTGAGTCCAGGCAGTTATGAATTATGACTAGAGAAGTAGAACTCTCTCCTCAAAGATTGTTCAATTGGTTCTATTATTTTATTAAGATGACATTAGGTTATAAGTAATGTCAAGGGAGTTCTTGAAATTGAAAGCAACTCAGGTCATTGGGAGGAGACAGTTCACACACGAACAATATCTGTTCCTTTACTGTGGTGATGGTGGGAATATGTTTGGGCTCATTATATGAGTAAAACTTTGGAAACTTTAAACAAAAAATTCTTAACCCTGTGCTTCTCCCCTTCCATCCTCTCAATCGGGTTTACTACAGTCACTGAGGTACTGGCCAGCACACCTGTGGGAAACAAAACTTTCCCCAAAAGTGAAGCGTGTCATAGGATGTATTCCCTGTTCACCATACCTAGCCCCTGGTCTGTGGATTGTTTCATCTCACATACAACTCAGCTCCCTGGGAGTGATGGCACTAGTGTGTCATCATGACAAGGATAGTGAAGCCATGTCATGGTTTAACTAACCTTTTACATTAGATTAACTGTGTTCTGTGTTAACACCTACATTACATATCCACAAAATTCTGTAACCTTTGCCACTTAAAAATCTTGCACACGCCTGGCTGGTGTTGCTCAGTGGTCTAGCATCCACCTATGAACCAGGAGGTCATGGTTCGATTCCCGGTTGGGACACATGCCCTGGTTGCGGGCTCAATCCCCTGTGTGGGGCATGTAGAAGGCAGCTGATCGATGATTCTCTCTCATCATTGATGTTTCTATCTCTCTCTCCCTCTTCCTTCCTCTCTTAAATCAATTTAAAAAATACATATTTTTAAAATCTCTCTCACTATCTCTGCATGACTCAATATTGCCATCACCATCCTGTACTGACAACTGAAAATGAGGAGGGGAAAAAACCTAACATTTCTTCCCTACATCTTTCCAAACATACTTAATTTGCTGTCTAGAAAATAAAGCAATAAAACAAGATAAAATTAAAATGTTTAAATAAGAAAATTTTAAAAAGACATTCAAAAAATATTCTTGATGTGTAATTGAGAAAAAAAAGTACAAAACGCAGAGATTGGCAGCAGTTCAAAGAGGCGACACAGCAAAAATGACACCAGACAAAGGTGAGCAGGCAAGGAAGACTTTCTCCAAGTGATTGCAACAGGGGAGAGGGACTGACCTCGATTCTGATGAAGCAAAAGGTGGGAGAGCTGTTAAGCTCTGGAATGAGCTGCTGAAAACTTCTGGGGATCATTACGGGGCAGGTTGATCAGATGGCATGTGTGGAGCACACGGAGGTATTCCCAGGTTTGTAAATATCCTTTGCTGTGAATTGGCCACCTGTGTTTGCGGATTGGCTCCAACAGAAATTGAGCTTCTAACCTGCTTCAGAGTCTGAGATAGATGTGCTATCTCCTTTTATCTGTCCTTTTCAAAGAGATGGTTCCCAGGTCATGAAAAAAAGACATTTCCTGACTGGAGGCTGGGAAAAGAGTTACAAACACTGGAAAGGGTAGAGACAAAATTTACAACTGCAAGTTTTCTAAAGTAAATGCTCCAAGAAAAGGGAGGTCAGGGGCCTAGAGTCAGGAAGAAGCTGACTAAAGTTTAGGCAAGCTGACCATGAAGGCCCTCCCGGTCAAAGGATCCAAGGTTTTATTCTGTTGTTCACTAATCTCATACTGTAAAATCAAAAGTACTATTCCATAGGAGAACATATTTCTAAAAGTGAAATAGAATTAGAGACGCATTCATTCAATGGTTCCTTATACCTAAACGGTTGTAAGGAAATAAGAAGTATTCTTCACAACATATTTGTAATAATGATCACCATAGTTACACAGGAAGTTTTCTTCAGGGCAAATAGAAGAAATAAGACCAAAATATAAGTTATTAATTAAACTTGAAAGAAGAGGCATAGACAATGATACAGAGTTTACATTTTTAGATGATAAGCTCTAATCAGTGGACAGAAAAAAAGGATGAATAAATTGCATATCATAACTATTAATTATTGCCAATTCCCTGCTGAGACCTGAGGAGGGAGGGGCAGGACTGACACTTTCTTATGGTACTGAGAAGAACCGACATATATGTTTCCACAAAGAAACCTATTTCCTCGCTGCATGGAGGTAGCAAAAGCCTATGCAATGTCTGTTCTGCACCAAGGATATCCTATAAATATTGTCTCTTTCCTCACAAAGCCCATTCTGAAATGGATTTAAATTTTATAAATATAATTAATACTTTGTCATTGCATTAAAACTGTAAAAACACTTCTAATACTTTCTTTTAGATCATTCAAAGGCCTGACATCATGAGTAAATGGCAAAGTTGGATTTGAACCCACATCTGTCAGACTCTAAATCTGCTTGATGCTTTTCACTATAGTGGGTTAACTAAGCAATGATATAGGGATCCTAAAATGTAATTTTCAAGGAAGGCAGATAATATAAATATGTAATATGTATAAAATAAAGGCAAAACTAGAAGAAATATTTAATTTTCCTTTTCTCTCAACAAGAAGAAAAACAATAGCACAAATGCTCTGATAAATACCAATTGACATTTGTCCTCAGAGTTGGGATGTAATAGGGAAGGTGGGGGCTGTGGTGAACTACAAAAAGGTGACCTCAACCCAGCCAATCATCACAATGTTTGAAAAAAGATCCATTGCTATGAAACATTCTGATTTTTTTTTCCCGAGAGAAGTCAATTATCCATATATGAAGTGAAATCTCCAATTCTTATTAAGAATTAAATATAAATACCGTGTAGGCCAACATGTATTAGCCAAACAATATACATCTGTGCACCATCTGGGGCCCTGCAGCTGCCAGTTTGCAATCTCTGATAGAAACACACATTCAGTATCACACTTAGATTTGTTGAGGAGAAACACAGCACAGGAAGCCAAGAGAGGCAGGGATGGGATTGACCAGTAAAATGTTTCCAAATGAACTTATACCTCTTCTTCTTCCTCTTCCAGTGATTTGACGAACAGGATAGAAAGAACTAAGATTAATATCTTTAAGAAGGGAGGACAGGCCCTGTCCAATAGACTCTGTTTAATAAATTAGGAATATGTGTGCCTCACGAAGACACATTTTAAAAATGTTCACTCCATTCTAAAGAAAGCTAAATACATGATATTATGGTATTTTTCTACATTGTTAAAAGTTTTAGCAGTTTTATTTTAAATATAGTAAAATTATAGTAATAGTCTATATAACTTGGTAGTGCCACGTGGACTTTAAAAGACATATATGTCTTTCTCAGATTGATTTATGTATATAGATGTAAAATAATTAAATGTAAATAAGTTCACATACACACATATACAGTATAAGGACTCCTGCCAATGAATTGTAAGCATTTATTTGCTATCATATTCATATGGTACTAAAAATGTGCTACTTTTGACATTATATTAAAAATTGTTGTGTGCATGACTTACTGGCACTACTAGCTTTAATACTAGCTTTAGTCTCCATGATAGTAATAATAATCCAATCCAAATCTGCCTGATTCTAATACTTATTCAACCACACCATGTTGCCTCATTTACTGTTGCACCATTTATAAATCCATACCTGACACATAATAGATACTCAATAAATGTTAAGTGACTGAATAAATGAATATATAACATAAATGATTATCTTAACATGGAGCAAATGGAAGAATTATATCAATGTGGAAGGCACCACAGTATAGTGGAGTGAGTATAGACTTGGACCCAGATTTCTAAAATGTTAAGGTTATGAATACCATTCTGACTACCTATGAGCTAATCTCCAGAAAAACCTCAGAAGATTGTTGTGAAGACCATGGAAAATACTGCATTTCAATTTGCTATTCCTCTTTGCCCCTTTTTCTGTGTTGATCTTTTCTTCCCAAATAACATGCTATTTACTAGTAAGCAACGCCTGTAGTATTATTTATGAGCTGACAGCATGAATTACTGCTGAGCCTGGTAGAGTGCTCATCTCTGTTCGATGTTAACTAGAAATGTGGCATCGGCAGGGCTGAAATGGAATGTCCAAGATTTAAGCACCATCAAACCCCTTCACTCTCAAAATCCTGTACCTTACACTGCTCTTCCTTTGATCAAATTTCTAATACAAGCACAAAGGCTTTGAATTCAGAATTCCAAGTAGCATCTATAGAATTCATATCTGCATATGCAGAACTTAGTCCAGAGAACAGAAAAGGCTAATCGACATTTACATCTCTGGAAGGCAATCCACCCTGGAAGTGGGAAGAGAACAAAAACGAGATTGCTAAATTTTTAAAAGTTTATGTAGTCCCTGGTCTCTGATCTCGGAAGCCCTGAACCCTTGAGATGAGTCGACAATCATCCTGCACACGTTATAAAGTAATGGACATGTGTCCCCTGGAGCTGAAACGGCCTGGTTTACTGTGGTGCACAATAAATGTGTTCAGTGGAAAGAAAGAAGGAAGATGGGGAGGGAGTCAAGGAAGGAGAAAGGAAGAAAGTAAAGGAGGAAGGAGGATGAAAAAAAGGAAGAAAAGGGAGAAGGAAAGAAATATATAAATTGGTTGGGTCAAAAATACACTTTTTGAAAATATTGTGCAATGAATGTATCTGGTAAGAAACTTAATTTAATACATAATAAGATAGTATGCTACCTATAAATAATAATATACAAGTGTGGATAGAGTCATACCATAATAAAAAATCAGAAAGAATCATTTTTCCATTATTGTCCATACTCTGCCTTTTAAGGTCAATAGAACTCTGCAGTAGACCCTGTGTTATTACCAGTCTTTGAGTTTATATACTAGCAATAATATTTATTAGAATTCTGGGCTACAAAGAATAGGTAAAATGTGTGTCCTGGGGTTTCAATTTTTTGAGAAAACATGTACTTTATGGTTGAAAAAGCTCTTGGGTTTAGGGAGAAATGAAGCACATTCGTATCTTGGCTCTGAATTATTTTCCAAAAAAAATGTGCTTACAGTCTCGTCATGGCAGAACTCGGTTACAGTGTGAAAACAAATCAGGAGTGAGTGCATTTCTTTTCTTTTTTTCCTGTGAATACAGCAAATATGTAAGCTTCCCTGGTTTCTAGTTTTCCTTTTATGAAAATAAATAGCTCAGTGTGACTTCAAGGTTATACTATTTAAAAAACATACTGTATGTGCAAACAGAAAGCCTGTAAGGCTTTTCAAAACACATGTCTGAAACAGAGCTGTTTAGTTTGACAGAGCCTCAAATGCCAAAAGATTGTGTTGAATGCAAAATCAGATTTTGAAAGTGAAGAGCCGAAAGGTGGTTGGATGGGCTGGAATCCTGACAAGGTCTAGCACTGCTTTGTCTCAAGCTGGCAATCAACTCATCTCAGACGGAGCACTGTTCTCTGAACTTTCCTTTCCTCCTATTAGGTCCACATTCTCTTTTCCCAACAGGCTATGAAGGTGGGATTTCCTAGCTCACCCACTATATAGGCCCCCAGGTCTCTGATCTCTGAGTCAAGAGTCATATACCCTGAGAATTATAGATATGAACCCATGGCCCCATTAAACTGAAATGTTGTCTTGTTCATTGTGGTTCATAATAAATATGTTGGAAGGAAAGAGAGAAGGAAGGGAGGGAAGAAAAGAAGAAGGAAATGTACTTATATGAATTGGTTTAATCAATCACTACAAAACATAGATTTTGTAGCTATTGTGTTATAATGTATCTTGCAAGGAATTTAATTTGCTATATAAGGAAGTGTGCTATCCTATAAAAAGCTTATCTATCTATAACTATATTCTATATCTACATATCTCTATATAGATTATACAGTTATATAAAAGGATAGAGATATAGAGATATAGAGATAGATATTCCCAGCTCTTTTCCCATATATATATATATATATATATATATATATATATATGAGAAAGAGATATTCCCAACTCTTCTTTTTTCTACCTATGAGAACTCTGATAACTTAATGACTCTGAACACCAGTATCTTCATAAGTTTGATAAATCTCAAAACATTGCTGAGGGAATTAAAGGAACTCACCCATGTGACATTGGCTGATGCATCATGGACACTCATCTTTCCATTTCTCCATAATACTGAGAATCCAAAACTCCTTATTTTATTTGATATACATACATTTTCAATTTATGACTTTATGTATAGACCAATTTGAATTTCAAGTCTCTGAAGTCCAATTATGGAGGGAAAGAAGAAGATATTGACTTGAAATGTAATCAAAGTTTTTAAATAACATTATAAATGATCAAACGCAGCAAAAACACACCCTCTCTGACCACAGGCATCTAATCATCCTTAAGGATAACAAGATTTACCTGGAAAGTTTATCTAGTCCAATATGGCAATTTTTCTCTGACTAAATGTACAGGATTACATCCATTAGTAATAATCTGTGAAAAGAAAAACAATTTAGATTGAAATGTTGGGTTGCTGGAGCTATGTTAATCTTTCAGTCCTCGAACCCTATCTGCTTCACAATGTATTCCTCTTTGCTGCCTGTTCACTTCCCAGTGAATGAAGGGGAAAGATAGGTGTGGTTTTTTTTCCTTAAGAAGTGCCAAATATCAAACATCCTAATTCTTCCTGCAGTCTTACGCAGGTTCTCTTCAGTTTCCCATGCCGAGTTGGTCTGCTTCTATAGACAGTTACCATTTCTTATGTAGTTGGGTGTGTTTTTGAGGGATAGCCTCTTTATATTCATCACATAAAAAGTTTGTTTTGAATGAAGCATATAAAAATATATTTAGAATAGATAAGAGTATATTTTTTAGCTAAATCTGTTTCCGAGTACTGTCTATTAGCTCTTGTGAAAATTTAAAGAAAATAAGCAGAGATGGGGTCTTGTTCATTGTGGTTCACAATAAATATGTTGGAAGGAAAGAGAGAAGGAAGGGAAGGAAGGAGAGAGGGAGAGAAGAAAAGAAGAAGGAAAGGTGAACTCAGACGTAAGTATTGGAAACCAGAGCTGAAATTTTAATTCTGGCTTGCCCACAGTGGGAGACCTTGGTCAGGTGACTTGATCCAATGCATTATTTAATAATCTGAAAATGATGATGATGATAGTAATTTATAAGTGTATACATTTGTAAATGTGCAGCTAAATTATCGTCAGAATGTTTCCTGGCGAGCAGGTTAAAGTTATGTGAGATAGCCAATTTCAAGATGGTGGTATATCTGCTACTCACATGTTTATGTGGAGAGTATATATCCCTGGTCCAGGGTATTATCAATCATGGCAAGTGTTCAGCAGGCTTTTCTAATTCCTTTTCTGTTCCATGACAGAATAATTAGCCCATAGTGGTTTCTTTACAGAGTGCTATGGATCACATTGTGTCCTCCCTAAAGACCTATATTGAAGTCCTAACTCTGCAGAACCTCAGAATATGATCTTATTTAGAAATTAGTGGCCCAGTGCACAGATTCGTGCACATTGAAAAGAAATTAATTAGAATTCCTGGGGAGGCACCACAGTTCGAAGGGCATCTGCAGAGTGAGCAGGGTCCCTCCAGCAGGTGGGGTTCCTTGGCCTGGCCTGTGAGGATCGGGCTGAAACCGGCTCTCTGACATCCCCCCAGGAGTCCCAGAGTGTGAGAAGGCACTCTGCAAAGTTGCTGTCGTACAGGGTGTGGAACACAGGTGTGCAATAAACCAGATTCGGGGCCAACAGTGCCCCAGGAACAACATAACCCATGGCCGAATGTGGAATCGCGCAGCCTCAAGAGGAATCAGGCTCCCTCCTCTCTGGTTCCAGGGTGCATCACTGGAGCCAAGTCACCGCAGCTGGGCAGCACCTGCGTTGAACGTCTACCCCCTGGTGGTCAGTGCACATCATAGGTACTGGCCGGTTGGACAGTCAGATGGTAGGATGGTCACTTAGCCTTTTATATATATAGATAGCATCATTGCCATTATAGATGTAATTAGTTAAGCTGAGGTCATATGGAACTAGAGTGGGACTTCACTATGACTGATTTATTAAAAAAGGAGAAATTTGAACACAGACAGATACACAGGAAGAACATCATGGGAAAATGAAGACAACAAATTTATGTTGTTTAAGCCACTCAGTTTGTGTTAGCAGTTCTGGCAAACCAATATTTTGGATAAGACTTCCACTAATTATAAACAACTGTGTTGGCCTACAAATAATTTACTCTTTAAAAAATGGTTTATCTCTGCTCTAAGTGACTTTTAAAAAGACTTTAGAAGTACATATATCAGTCAGGGCCTCAGTAGGAAATAGTCAACAGCCTCAGCTGAGAATTTTTAATGAAGGAACTATCTACAGAGGTGTGGATAAGGCTAAAGCAGTGGTTCCCAAACTTATTTGGCCTACCGCCCCCTTTCCAGAAAAAATATTACTCAGCGCCCCCTAGAAATTAATTTTTTTAAAATTTTAATAGCAATTAAACAGAAAGATATATGTATTAATGTTTCTACCTTTTTCGTAAAATATAGTAAAGAAAGGTGTAAATTAGAAACATTGAAGTTTAAAATTATGAAACTATTTATTGAACTCAGAATAGAAAGGTAATACAAAAAAAGTTAAAACAAATGCACCTGTGGCCATACCGCCCCCCCCCATCGCTGTAGTGCCCACCAGGGGGCGGTAGCGCCCACTTTGGGAATCACTGGGCTAAAGGAACCCATGAGATACTGAGACACCCAGGAAAAAGCAACAGCAAGAAACTGACATCTTTAACCTTAACCTGAAGGAGAAAGTGGAGTCCCTAAGCCTAGTGGAGAGCTGCAGCCATGAAATCAAGGCCACCATCTAGAAGCAGAACCATGTGGAATCAGAGACACAGTTATAAGAAAAAAATGCTCTGACCCACAGAATTCTCTCATTAGTTGATGCCAACCACAACCCTGAGGGCAAAGAGGTCCAGGTAATGCAGTCCATAGGGGTCAGTCTCCCAGGGCACACAGCAAGACAGAGAAGGGCAGACAATGGATCTGAGGGCAGAGATACTAATGGCAACCAAGGCCCATTATGACATTTTTGGCTATAAGTAATAAACTGCCTTATTAAAAGTGGCTTAAACAAAATGTAATTACTTGTCTCATTAAAAAAAATGTCCTCGTGCACTGCTGGTGGGAATGCAGAGTGGTGCAGGCACTGTGGAAAACAGTATGGAGTTTCCTCAAAAAACTAAAAATGGAACTCCCATTTGACCCCATGAACCCACTTCTAGGAATATATCCCAACTAGAAACCACAATCAGAAAGGACATATACACCCCTATGTTCATAGCAGCACAATTTACAATAGCTAAGACTCAGAAACAGCCTAAGTGCCCATCAGCAAATGAGTGGATTAAAAAAACTGTAGTACATCTACACAATGGAATTCTACGCTGCTAAAAAAAGAAGGAATTCTTACCATTTGCAACAGCATGGATGGAGAGCATTATGCTAAGCTAAATAAGCCAGTCAGAGAAAGAGAAATATCACATGATCTCACTCATTTGTAGAATATAATGAACAACATAAACTGATGAACAAAAACAGATCCAGAGACAGAGAAGCATCCATCAGACCATCAAACCTCAGAGGGAAGGTAGGGGAGGGCAGAGGTAAGGGAGAGAGATCAACCAAAGGACTTGTATGCATGCATATAAGCCTAACCAATGCACACAGGCACCAGGGGGGTGGGGGCATGAGTGTGTGTGTTGTGGGGCGGGGGAATGGGGGGATAAGGAAACACATATGTAATACCTTAATCAATAAAGAAAAAAAGTGTCCAATAATAGAAATTTCAGAGTTGGTTCAGCAGTTCAATGATGTTGGGGCACTAAACTTCAAGAGTCTCCAGACTGAAAGGTGATGAAGACTGGAGTTTCAAACATCACATCATTCACAGCAAGTTAAAGCCAAGAAAAGTTAGGAAACGTTGTCTTTTCACCACTGTCTTTTGCTAATATGGTCTTTCCCCCTCCTCCCCTCCCCCCCAAAATAAAGATTTTCCTTATATCTTATTGACTAGATCTGGGCCACCAATAATACAATTACTGGCAAAGAAAAATGAAATCATGGTGACTGTCTTAAATTAATTATTTATCTCTTGTTTCAGGTGCCACCTTCCTTTAGGAAGAGGCTGCCTATGTGATAATAGAAAAACCGAGTAGAGGAAAACAGAAGAAGGCTCTGCAAGAAAAGGCAACCACCACGTTCCCCTATTTCCAAGTTCTCAGAACCAGAGCCTCATTGTATCCTCCAGGTACTGACAGTACCTCCCAATTCTACTCTTTCTCTTCCCATAATTGATACTGTTTTGGTCCGACTCTAACTTTTATCATGGTTGCAGAGTCAACAAAGCCAATTGTAGTCCTGTCTTTGTCACCAAGGCCTTAGGAATCATGTAGCTTCTCCCTGCCTCTTTCTGCCTGGGTTTGCACATTAGGGAATTGAGAAACATAGTATGACTTCAGAGTATCATTGGTATGTTTGTCATTGTCATTGTGAAATGGAGACAAGGTGGAATATATCAAGTTGAGGCAAGCTTTCACAATAAGAACTGAGATGTGCTCAAGAATTAATATTTCAAAAAAATTAAAGTTGGTTATAATGAGAAAATAGTTCCAAAATAAGAGTCAGAAAGGCTGATTCTAAACTTACTTCCTACTGACTTGCATTGTGACTTCATTCAAGCTCTCTGGTCCTGCGTTCTCATCCACTCAATGAAGGTATTAGGTTAGAGCGCTAACCTTCCAACTACCTCGCAGGCTACCTGTGAGCAGTCAGTGATGTTGACAACATTCTAGAATTTAAGATCCATAAATAACAGTAAGTAGTATTTGTTTCGTGCTCTTCAACTAACTAAATGCTTTTGTAAAGGACGGGAGAGGCAGAATTGTTTACTGTATTGGCTAATACTTTCAAAGTTTGAATTGAACACATCTGCTTTGAGATTTTCCCCTATTCTGCTTGGTGAATATTAATATACAATATTGCATGCCCTAGTTTCATAAAGTACAAGCTAGCCTAGATAGGTTATGTTTATTTTCATATAACTAGCCAATCCCCTGATACTAGTTGGTTGCCAGCTTGTACAGGTGGAAATCTTGGTATATATTGACTGAGCAAGAGAAATGACTGTCTTTGGAAAATCTTAGTCATAGTTACTACATAATTCCTTCAAATTTTCTCCTAACCTAACAAATTTCACAATGGTCAAGCTTAAGTCTTCGGATTAATGACAATGTCACCTTACTACATGCATGCAAGATGAAAGCTAGCCTTAGAACAGTTTCAGTAATTGATTAATATAGGTATATTTTGAATTATAAAAAGGCTTAAGTAAGTTCTAAATGTTCTCAATTACATGTTCCTAAATTTTGTTGAGTAAATACACATCCATTTCTGCAGAGCATGTAACACTTTTCAACTATTCAGTTAGCAGACTCTCAAAATTATACAAGAGAGATGGGTTTTTTGAGAATGAATAGTCCTTAAAATGATCAAACCAAACTTAATCTTCCTGCTGAAATGACAGTTGATCCCTTATTTTTACATGAAACACACCACGGACAAAGAAGCAGGTGTATCATTATAATACTTTCTCATCAGAAATCTACTTTAAAAATAAGGATAAAGATAGCTATAAACATCATTTGGTATGTGCAGTATACATCTCAGGTTCCATCATTTTCCACAATAAGCCCAGAAATATATATGCTGCACTAGCAGAATATGAGAGAAATTGAGTTTTATAAGTCTAGGGAATCTCTTTATTACATGTGTTTGTGAGACTTTAGAAATACTCATTAAATAATATAAACAGGATAGCCTATGTAATCTTCAACTGATAAATAATTTAAAATACTAAAGCTCATATAATATTTTATCACTGAATTCAGCCCCATTTAAAAGGCTCTATGTACTCAACTTTTGCCATAAACAAATTTGCTTAATACATGCATGATTAGAATTTGTGTTTTAGAAATATCTCTCCAACCCAATGTTCATAAAACCTCTTTCCATCATTAGGGTTATAATAACAGTTATAAATAACAGCAACTAACACTTAGAACAAGCACTATACATTTACCATTATTTGGATTCTACTTACTCACTAGTATTGTTCTTTTCATCCATCTTTCCAGTACAAAATAAGGGTAAAACTATTATGTGAGAATGTTCTGAATCCTTTGGAGAGAAGGTCAGACATACCTATATCAAGTATCATGGTCTGAGGCTGGAGGTCAAGCTGTGGAATTTTTTTGTAGTTGAATAATCTCTGTTTTCTAGTCCTATTGTTGGAAGGTGTACACAAATAACATTAAAACTCAGTCTATTGACTCTCATTGCTGAACCCTTTTCACATTATTAACATAGAATTATTCTGTCCCCACCTGTAAATACTAGTATGTATGCTTTGAAACCTCCCACCTCTCCTTAGTCTAAAAAAATGAATACTTTATCAACTCAGAAGGGTAATAGCTTCCTCTATGACTATAGTAGAATCATAATCCTCTTATTGTGTTTTATCATCAAAGAATTTTATAGACTAAATAAAATAAGTCTGAATCAAAACACGGAAAAAGCAATTGTCAAGAATGGGTAAGTCCATTCTTTTCTTGACCATAGAATGTCTCACCACATGTTTAGAATTTTTTGGGGGGGAGGATTTGAGTAACTCACCATACTATTTCTCTAATTAAAATGTTCCACAAAAGAAAATGCTCCATGGCATGCAATCCACAAAAATGATGCTACCAGAATCTGCCTCTCCCCAACAAAGAAGGGACCATCATTTCTCCACTTATCCTCAGTATTTCCAGAACACTCTCAGTACCTTAAGGAGAATTGAATCAGTTCTCTACTCAAGAATATAGATGGTTGGTGCACTAAGAAAAACAAAGGATTTGGAGGCCTTAATGAGAGGAATAAGAACTAGTGAAGGGGAAATCAGAGCATGTGTCTGGTCCACTAACCACACTCTTCAAAAGCCTTCTCACTTAGGCAACTGGATTAAGGAATCAAGGTATGAAATGGTCCCTATACTCTAAGACTTAGAGGATGTTTTATATGAAAGGATACATGTTTTTAAAAAATCTCTATCATTTCTCCCTTTATTCCCCACAACCCTTTCTCTTTAACATCTCTGCTTTTGGTATCCTTGTAAATTATACAAATATCAGTGATTGTTCTTTCAAGTATCGCACAAGAATAGATCCATAGCTTGTTCTTGGTTTTCCTCTAACCAGCATCTTAGGAACTGCCTAAAAGTGTAAAGTCTACTCTCAGGAGGACGGGCTTATCCTGAATCAGCTAAAGTGAGCTGGTCCTCTAGCTTGCAGGAAGAATGAGAGGGAGAACAAAATGTGTTAGTATAGCAAAGGGCTTAACTGTTGGCTTTAATTTTTTTTTCTCCCAATTTATTCTTGATGGTAAAGTCATCTCTCCATCAAAAGGATTGGTTCCCTCCAAATGATGTGTGGACAGTATACATCATTTCCATACTCTAGTTATCCAAATAGATTTCATTCCTTACACACTAGTGATCCTATGAGAACATTTGTACTCCCTGGTCAACATTACATCTACTCCTCAACCCACTCGCTAATTCCTGTTAATTTTAACAAATATACCACAAATTCATTGATTTCTATTTGTTCCAAAGCTATACCTTCTCCAGGACTATAGGAGTGCCTCTGAACTTGTTACCTAGAGTTAGCCAATCCATGAGCTTGTGCTCTGGACTGCCACGTCTGTCCAAGATTTCTGATCCCTACTGCAAGAAGTTAACTTCCAGAGACAATGTTAGAGGGAAGTGTCACAAAAGTCCACCGTCACTTCTGACACCAACTGCATGTTTGAAGGGTATATTGCCAGGAGAAACAGAGAACAGAACCAGAGAACCAGAAATAGAATAATAGAGTGGATGGATGGATGGATGGATGGATGGATGGATAGATAGATAGATAGATAGATAGATAGATAGATAGATAGATAGATAGATAGATAGATAGATAAATAGATATAGATAAATAGATAGATTGATTGATTTTAAGAAACTGACTCATGTGATTGTAGAGGCTAAAATCTATAGCGTAGTCCAGTAGGCTGGAGTCAGGGAAGAGTTGCAGTTGAAGTCCAAAGGCAATCTGTGAGCAAAATTTCTTCTTGCTGCGGGGAGGTCAGTTTGTGTTCTATTAAGACCTTTAGCTAATTGGATTAAGCCCACCCATATGGGTGATCTTTACTTAAAAGTGCACATTTAAATGTTAAATCAGAGGCCAAATTCCTTACTATACATTTATTCATCTTCATCAATAATCGACTCCTTCTAATCAGTTCCGTTCATTACACCTCACAGCCACAGTGATACAGCTTGCATGGTTTCCTATGGCTCCCACAACAAAATATTGTACATAGTTGGGTTCCTAACTATTTCTCCAGCCTCATTTTGAGCTGTACTCCGGTATCAGTCTCTCCATGCAATCCTTCTCTAACCCCCTGATCACAGTGCCTCTGCAAGGTCTGATTCCTGTGCAGAAACTCCTCCTCCCTCTGCTCTTTGCCCAGTTAACTAGTTCTAACTAGCTCTAATGTTCTTAGCACTTACTCAAAGTTGTAGTTTTTGATTACATAATTAAAATTTTGTTTCCCACAAGATCCTCAGCTGCATTAGGCAGAATTTCACTGATTTATTTTCTCATTATATCCCACCAGTTAGCACAGTTTATCATATAATAAATGTGAATTAATAAATGTTCATTTAAGGGCATTGCACTTGAACTGATTCGCCCCAATTTCAGGAATGTGACTGGTGAAAAGACTCATTCTCTCCATCACACAATCAGCACATATTTGTGGAAATCCTAAACGTAAAGCTTTGTGTAGCTCGAATATATGGTCTCCTTAAACAGTGCCAATGCTCGAAGGTATTTGGATCCATTATGCTACATAGTTAGAGGTAACAGGGAAGTGGGCTCCAGTAAAAATGTGATTAATATGAATCTTTCACTATAAACAGCCTGAGACATTTCACTCAAATACCTGGAAATGACCTAATATTATTTCCTTTAACTTTAATTTGAGTTTGTTTTTCTGTTCAAGACCACAGAACTAGAGAGGCACCAATTGACAACAAAACAACCAACAGGAATGCACATGAGATTTGTGTAATGAGTTGTGCTGATCACAACGTCCTCTCATTATTCCTTGGCATACACCCTGGTGTGTCATCTCAGAACACACGTGTGGAGGTTGGAAAAGAACAGGGCCTGCTTGTGCATTCGCTTCTTTCTTTCCAACACAGATGTTTGGCGGCACTCAGGAGGCAGGGCCTTGCGCTAATACTGTGTCACGTTTATATTTGTGTTCATCTTCCAATATGTCTAACGGGTTTCCAGCCATGATTTTTTTTTTACCTATAATTATAATCACAGCCCTGGGCAACATTGTAGATGGCTTGCTATGATTCTAAAAAGGTAGGAAAGTTTGCTTCTGGGAATTAGTGAGTGAACATAATGATTCTAGAAGCAAATGTATCATAAAGAAACCAAATCAGTATTTTAATGGTAGAAGTAGATGTGTTTGTTGCTGCTTTCTCTTCTAACTAAAAAGAAAAATATCAAAATTGGGATAAATTAGCTAACATTTGCATAAAAGCTGGAAAATTCTAAATGCACAGGTTTTCCCTAATGATAATAGGAAATATAGAATTTGAGAAACTGTAGCGAAAATATAATGCATATTATATAGAAAACTGAGAGGAAAAACATTATATAAATTTTGATTGGTAAAAGTAGGTTGGATTGTCCACACGTACAAACACTCTTTGAATTTATGAATGTCATATTTGAAACTGCCACAAGGAGAAAAGAACACAGAATTTTTTTAAAAAAAATAGTAAAATTTAGGTACGGGAAACCTTTGGAGGTAAACTGGGTACATTTTTCAAAATGGTTGTAAATTTTGCCTTTGTAACTCGGTGACACTAACCTGTGTCACTGCCTATTATGTGCAAGGCACTGGCCAGGTGCTTCAGAATTTCCTTATTTTCTTATTTTGTGGAAGAAAAAAACATAAAAAATCCTGAGTAACTTATCCAAATACCCAAAGCTAGTAATATATGAAGTTGCTTAACACCAAAAAGATTTAATCTAGTCTTTTATGATAGAAAGCTGCCTAAATTATATCCTATGAAACTCCCCGGCCTCTACATAAGAAAATATGTACAACCTCAGTGCCCAGCAGTGTACCTGATACATTATACTTATTGAGTCAATGAAAAATTAAAAAGAAAGAAGAACAGAAAAATATATATATATATATATGGAAGAAGGGCTTAAGCTTTTGTTGATAACAAAGTCATCATTAAATATCCTTACAATCAGAATTTATTTTTTAAATATATTTTTATTGATTTCAGAGAAGAAGGAAGAGGGAGAGAGAGATAGAAACACCAATGATGAGAGATAATCATTGATTGACTTCCTCCTGCACACCCCTCACCCCCCTCCCCCAACTGGGGATAAGAGCCCACAACGCAGGCAAGTGCCCTTGACCAAAATCAAACCCGGGACCCTTCAGTCCACAGGCTGATGCTCTATCCACTGAGCCAAACCAGCCAGGGCTCCTTACAATCAAAATTTATATAATGTTTTTCCTCTCAGTTTTCTATATCTAACTGATCCTGGCTCGAAAAATTCTAAACAAACTTCACTGAATAATATCTAAGTGAAAAATAAGACAGTGATTGTAGATGCCATTTAGCATGAACCTTTGTAACATTATTTAGGCAACTCACTGCCTTCTTCTTCTTCTTTTTTTAACTTCCTGACTTTGAATTATATTAGAGGAACTGAAACCAATGGACATCTGAGTTTTTCTGAGTATTTACAGGTTTTATTTTAAATTCATATGTTAATGTTAAAGGTCAATGTCTGTCATGTATGTATTTCCCTTCTAAAAAGTAAAGACATCCAAAGGAGGAAAAGTGTATAATTGTAGTTGAACGTGAACACAATTTTATTGTTTATTATTTACATTTTTTCTTATGGATAGAGCTATTCTCAGTTGTAAATATGAATCTCTCTCTCTCTCTCTCTCCTCTCTCTCTCTCTTTCTCTCTCTCTCTCTCTCTCTCTCTCTCTCTCTCTCTCTCTCTCTCCTCCCCTCCGCTCCCCTCCCCATAAAATCAACTCTAAAATTAGGCATCACAATTTCTGAACAGAAAAAAACAGCACCCTCTGGACCTAATGTGTCATGGTTGCCTTTCCTGGTCCCTTTTTCTCTCCCAGTAAAGTTTTCTTGCCTCATGCCCTGTCCAGGAGGGCTTTGCTAGCTGACTCATGTGTCACCTTACACTAAGTTGCACATTAATATCATTTATAATTTAAATTAGTTCACAGATGTCTTAAACTTTGCCTTTTAATTTATTTCATGGATATCTTCACCAAAAGAAGTGGCTAATGTGATATCCCAAGGATTAGAGTATAAAATGAGAAGTTGGAGAATAGAACAAAGGATCAGAAACAGAGTTAGATGAAGCCAGAAGAAATACCCTCCCACATAAGAAAACTTGACCCAGAGATGACATCTGTCCAAATTTCAGAGGCTGGGCACTTGTATGTTTTCTGGTAAGCCTAGTCTGCATGCTTTCCCACTAAAGTTTTAAAAAGTTGTGGGTTTTTTTCCATTTCTGGAGTATGCTATGAATCATATTATAGATCAAAGACGAAAAGGGAAACTCACAGCAATTTGTCAAATATATTAGAAAGTATAGAAAGTTTCAAGATATGCATCAGTCTAAAGAGCCTAGGAAATTACTTCTCAAAAGTAACTGCTTACACGTGAACATTTGCCTTCCTAAATCACCACGAATCATCTTTATTGAATCGGTTGAAGCAGCCCTTCATTTTTTTTTCCTGTTGATCAGAATTTCATTAAGCTGTTCTTTAATGCTCCATGACTTTGTTTGCTCTGGATTTACATTACTCAACCATATCCCTTAAGCTTAATTAAGTTTGCTCATGCTTTGAGCACTTTTCTCTGTTCCGCAGCAAAAGTAGGTAAAAATCAAGGGACACTCATTCATCTGTGAAACTGTCAGTCTATCATAACTTGAATATTGATTTGGGGAGAGATTGTGACATTCCCTAGGTGAGCATGTCAAGTTTGTTGACAGAGAGCTCTCTACTTAATTGAATGTGATGTCTGTATGGGGAGTGATGAAGTATGTCAGTGATGTATAAGTTTTCTCTCCCACTGTGTACGCAGTAGAGGGGAATGATATTCCATCGTGTACTGACCAAACTCCATGTGCTTTGTCTTATTACTTCAGTATTTTTTCACTTAAAGACCTGAGAGCAATACAGTCATTCATCCAAGAGATGATTATGCATTAAAAAACTTGAAGCATGAAATATCAGATGGGATAGTCATAAATGATTTGCCACATGAGTAATAATTTTAATTTGGTTGCTAAACTTGCAGTGCAGTCTTACTCATCTGTAATATGGGAGTAATGATCATCTTTCCTGTCATTAACAACTTCTCAACAGTGTTGTAAAGATTAATTTATGTTTTTAAATGGCTTTTGAAATGGAAAGTGCAGTGTAAATGTTAGTTTCTGAAGCATAGCCCTTTCTGGCCAGCACTAGCTTTGTCTCTGATTGACTTCAAAAATGCTATATGGAAAAAAATGTTATACAAGAAATAAAATTTTGCTTGGACAATAGCAAAAAATAATATTTTATTAGTTTAAAAAGAGAGAGTATACTGCCCAGCTGGTGCTGCTCAGTGGTTGACCTTCGACCTATGAACCAGGAGGTCAGGGCACATGTCTGGGTCCGGGTCTCAATCCCCAGTAGGGGGTGTGCAGGAGGCAGCCAATCAATGATTCTCTCTCACCATCGATGTTTCTATCTTTCTCCCTTCCTCTCTGAAATTAATCAAGCAAGCAATAAATAAATAAATGAGAGAGTATACCTTAAACTTACAGTGTTATATGTTAACTAGTGTCCTGGTGCACAGATTCGTGCACATTGAAAGGAAATTAATTAGAAGAAATGTTTTAACATTGCTATTTGCCCTTTATAATAGAAGTGTCAACCAAATTCATGATTGACAATGACAGATCGAAACACATGCATGCGATTGGCACCAGTGAGAGTTTTATATATAGATAGATAAACTTGTTAATTAGACCTGCTTTCTGATTTAGCTAAACTTTTTCCAGCCCAGTAAAACACCTCAACTTCTCTTTCAGGTAATTGTCAGCAACACAGCAGTAATATCAACACGAAGCAGATTATTATTATAGATCACACAGGGAGAACAAAGGGTAAAACATTTAACTGCAGCAGTGTTTGACTATATTCTGCGCAGTAAGAAAACCATTTTTAAGGTCCACCATTTCTTGTTTTCAGTCAGGTCAAGTTTCTAAGCCTTCTAAATCTCCGTTTTCCCGCTAATGAAAAGAAAAGAGGATTGTACTGAGTCTCCTAACTAACTACTCCAGGACTTCTGTCAGGATGAAATGAGATGAGGCACGGGAAAACGCTTCACAGACATTTGGTTACAGTGTAAAATGTTTCCATCTGGCTATAAAGCAAGTCCTCTTCCTGGGCTGAAGAAAGTCCAAGGAGGCTAGTTGCTAGGGAGAGGAAGCTGGGCGTTGCTACATGACATCATTACCAGGTGCCCATAGCAACTGTTTCTGGGCTGGGCTGTGGGCCCCATTTTGGGACATAGGGTCTCGGCAGCATTGGCTGTGATTTGGTGGGCTTTCACTCCAGGGTGGTGGCAGGGCCTGTGTTCTACTTCGGGGAAGCCGAGTGTTGGTTTATGGGCGCCAGGTCCCAGGTGCTATTTCTTTTTAAATGGCCAGTACATGTCATGGCAGCTCCTGCGTTGAGCGTCTGCCCCCTGGTGGTTAGTGTGCGTCATACCTACCAGTCAGATGGATACTTAGGCTTCATGTGTATATGTAATGTATATATATATATAATACTTCAATAAAGAGAGAGATACAGTTCTCAATACTTGAACAAAAATGAAACAAAGGTTTGCTACATCAATTTAACAAATGTATTATCTAAACCATTACTTCGTCATTTATAGGTTTCTGATGGGGGAAAAAAAAAATCAATGGTTTCCAACCTAACAGATTGCATTATGTTGCACCAATAAGTTATACAAATTAGCCTAGAGCCACTTCTTTCAATAATGTGTGCAAAAATATTCTAAGGTAACATTTTATAGGGTATGGATTTTTTGAGGTTTCATTTGCTCAAATATACATTTAAATGACTGCTCACTAAGGACTCTGGAAAAATTATAAGTGCAGATTCTCATAAATATGAATAAAAACAGAATAATTTCTCCATGTGTTGGAACCTCTGGTTAATCATTAATATTGCTGTGGCTAAGTAAAGACTAGGTGTTAATAAGCAACAAAATCCACAAGGCCTAGTCTCCAGCTCCTTCCATGAGTGAAGAACTGTCAGTGATGTTTTCTGTTTCCTTATCAATTTTGCTTCTGTGAAAACTTTCTTCCTCACTTCTTTTTAGTTTTTTTTTCTAGATCCTTTTCCAACTGAATGAATTTTAAACCCTTCATTTGACATGTAAATGTAAAGCATAAATTCCACAATACCCAGGAGCTGACTTACTGACCCACAGGCATCTTAAGCTCAACACCAAATATAGTCAACTTAAGTGTGTTCTCTCATCTCCTATGTCTTGTTCCACTTTATTCTCCTTGTCATACCAATATCTTACCAAAAGCACACCAAGATGTTATTGAGACTTCCTAATCATTAGTTTCGTGAATTAACTTTTATTGAAAGTGTACTCTACACCAAGCAGTGAGGTAAGAAAAATGGCTAGTCCTGAGAAGAACATCACTGGGATTCTGTGACAGCATTTAAGTCACTATTATGTCATCAAGTTTTGCTAGGTTTACCTTAAAATAAATGCAGAACAGAACATGTCTCACCACCTCCACTGTTATTTGCCCTGGCACAAGACAATTTTTCACTGGTTTGTTGAAGAAGCCTTCTACCTCTTATTTCTGATTCTACCCTTGCCTCCCATATACCACAAATGATATTGTAAAAATATAAATCGGGTCATATTCTTTCCCTGCTTAATACTCTCCAGTAACCTCCCAACTTATTGTAAAATCCTATTCACTTACATTTACATGCTCTAGAGCCCATTGCCATTGTGAAGTTGTTGTCTACCCCAATCCTTCTCCACATTTTATCTCTAGTCTCTGGTGTCATTGCCATTCCTCCAGTATGCTTCGGCACATTACTATCTCTTGGATTTTACACTTACTATTTTGTCCTCCTAGGATTCCTTTCTCAGGATATTTATATGGCTTAGTGCTCAAATTTCCTACAAATATTGATAATGTGCCAACTATCAAAGATACTTTTTCTGACCAGTCTATAAAAAGAATCCTCTACCACTTGCTTTCATCTTGTTTTTCTTTACTTAAAAAAAAAAAAAGCACTATTGCCACTCTGGTTGGTGTGCTCAGTTGGTTGAGCGTCATGCCATGCATCAAAAGGTCACCAGTTTGGGTGAAGACCTGGGGCAAGGGGCAGGGGTGGGCTGAGGGGATCAATGGTGGGGCGGGGGAAGGGGGCATATATAATACTTTCAACAATAAAGATTAAAAATGAAATTAAAAGGTCACGGGTTTGATTCCAGGTTAGGGCACATGCTCAGGCTGTGGGCTCAATCCCCAGTAGGGGGCATTCAGAGGATCAATGTTTCTCTCTTTCTTCTCTCTCTAAAATCAATAAAAACATTTTTTTAAATAAAAAAATCACTATCGCCAACTAACATTTTTTTTTCATTTTTGTTCTCCCCACACAGCAAGGGCTTTGTATACTCACTTCATTCTTATATTTTCAACCCCTAGAATACTGTATTATTCTAAATTCAAAATAAATATCAAATGAAAAAACAATATTCTCAAACAAATTGTGAACACAATCAAAATAGTATTAATGACGATGAGTGAGGAGTAGGGAATTTATGAGGGAGCTTTATCAAAGTTCATTTAAACTGCTATCTTTCTCCAATTACACTTCAATATTATGCCCAATCCTTTGGATGGGGGGAAATTCTGACAAAGCTCTCTTAATGATTCTGATTTTAAAAATCTCTCCCCCAGATGTGTTAAGCTCCCGAGCTTCCACTAGCTCCAAATGGCATAATTGTCTTCATGGGGCTTCACAGACACTCAAGAGCTATTTTTGACAATTAGCAAGACAAGATGAGTTATGAGATCACAGTTAGTGTGACAGTTCAGAGTAAATGCTTGATGCATTACAACTCATCTGGGAGGAAGTAGGCAAATGATGGATAGACTCCTAATGCCTAAGGAACTACTCCACAGGGAGCTACTGAAAACAATAAGGTCAGAACAGATCCTTGTATCCGTGGAGCGCCAATGTAAACCAAAAAGTAAGGTTAGCATAGGCGGATCTATGTAAGCGTGCTTATCACAGCAGCTACAATTCCACCGGAGAAACTCAGGTGGACAGGAAGTTTAGTTTCATTTTGATCTTTGAACTTAACTTCCAAAATGAAGCCCCACTTCACCACTTGGCAGAAATTTATCTCATTCTTTTTGCTGTTCCTCATCCTCTTCCTTGAAACGGATTCTAAAATCTATAGCCTTTATACCATGCAAGTATGAATGAATTGGATCACTTTTCAAACACCTAAATACTATTTAGGACCATATTTGCCGGGGGGGGTTCAATAAGTGTTCCACTTCCTGTGTGCCCCTTTCGGTTTTCCTTTTAATTGCAGGTTTGCGCCCCCTTCTTAATTTCAATCAGAAAAAAGGGGTTTGCATGTTTTATAAAACCGCAAACCATGTGTCCCTGGCTGCACATTAGAATCACCTGGGAATCTTTTTAAAATCCTGATTTCTGGGCCTCATCCTCCAGAAATTCTGTTTCTTTGTTATGGGGTGGGGCCACAACATTAGTAACAAAGAAACAGAATTTCCGGAGGATGAGGCCCAGAAATCAGGATTTTAAAAAGATTCCCATGTGATTCTAATGTGCAGCCAAGGTTGAGAACCACTGTGTTAGAGTGTTATGTATAGTCCTTTCCCACACCCCCTTTTCTGCTGCTCCTAAACAAATGGAGTTTGTCACCTACAGAACATCCTACGTAGCTGTCTACCCAAATGCACAGTGTTCACAACATTCTTGCCACTCCTGTGAGACTCATTCTGCTGCTTCTGTACTTTTCTGGGAATTCCCTGCACCTGTCCAAAATCCTGTCTCCCCAAACACCTCATAATATTATATGTTCTTGGGGACCCTACTCTCCTCTGCTCTTGCAGAAATGCTATGAGATTTACAAAGTTCACTTGGTTTTACCTTGAACTCTTTCCAGAATTTCAGACCAGAAACCTTTAAAATCTCAGGGACAGAAAGTCTTACTCGAAAATAATCATTTTTACCAAAAAAATATATTCTCTTAGCCTGGATCTTTTCTGTTTCTCCTCACTCTTTCTACCTTCATCTTAAAAAAATCCATGCTTCTCTTCTTTGAGACAATAAGAACTATCTAAAATGGTCAAAGAGAGTGACTTGGGGAAGGTGGCAAAGGGTAAAAAAAAAATACAAGGAACAACAATAAGGAATGGAAATAATTTAAAACTTAGAGTAGTCAAAATCATAGTGACAGAAAGGAGAATGGTCATTGCCAAGGGCTCAGGGAAAAGAATAATGGAAAATTATTATTTAATGGGTGCAGAGTTTCAATTTTATAAGATTAAAAGAATTATAGAGATGTATGGTAGTAATGATTGGACATTATGCTTGTATTTAATATCACTGAACTTTACACTTAAAAATGGATGAGATGGGAAATTTTATGTATTTGGCCATAAAAATTTTGAGAAAAATATGCTGTTTTGTCACAGAGGAGTATGGAACATGTATCAGTGATACCTAGATATTTGATGCCCCAAATCACCCTAAATATTGCTTCCTCATAGAATCACTGCTTTCCTTGCCACCCACAACTTCCCCTTTCCCCCTGCTTCTCCCCATCCCCACCACACAGTTAGGAACCTCTATGGTACCTTAATGCTGAATTCTGTTTTTTAAAATGATATACTGAAGTAAAAAAATATAGCCCTAACCGGTTTGGCTCAGTGGATAGAGCGTCAGCCTGCGGACTGAAAGGTCCCAAGTTCGATTCCAGTCAAGGGCATGTACCTTAGTTGTGGGCACATTCCCAGTAGGAGGTGTGCAGGAAGCAGCTGATCAATGTTTCTCTCTCATCGATGTTTCTGACTCTCTATCCCTCTCTCTTCCACTCTGTAAAAAATCAATAAAATATCTTTTAAAAAAAATATATATATATATCAAAAGCCTACTTTTCCTCAGGAGAGAAATAAACAATTTATATAACAAGAGGATTTTATGGAAAGTATTTAAGGATGAAATATTATGGAAGAGTAGTGGATAATCCTGTTGGGGAAATATTTTGGCCTAAACAGACCTTAGGCTATTGCAGATTATAGTATGCAGGCCTAAACTCAGACTAAATCAGTTATGCAAAGTCAATAGGCTTATATTAGTTAGAGTGAGTAACAGTGTTGCTATGACAAACGAAATTCTTCAAATCTTAATGATTTGACACAATAAAACCTATCTCATGCAGTCAAAATAAAATGTGGATGTTTCTGTTTGGGTAGATTTCCTGGTGGCTTGCTTCTCAGTAGTCACTCAGCCTAGGGGATCCAGGCCATTTACATCTTGGATGTCACCCATCAGCCTCAATATTGAGACTATTGTGTCCATTCCATAACACAGATTTTTATTGTGCTCAATCTGCAAGGGAAACACTTCACTTCCACCCTCATGCCAATGGACCAAATTTATATAGCCCACCTAAATTAAACAGCTAAAGCATGTAGTCTTATTGTAATGTAATTCTTCAGTGAATGCATAGCTTTATCTCTCCCTGGAGATTTTTATGACCAACTTTTTGTAAGACATAAAGAGAGGGTAAAGATTTTAATAAAAATAAGATCTCTTAATAGCAGCTATACATCGAACTATAGGCTAGTTGGCCAGAGAATGAAGAATTCAAATGAATGATGGTCAAGCATTTGTCTTGCTTGTAGTTCCTACCTTCACTGATAATAGTAACATCTTGGAAAAGTATAATGGACAGTAGTATGTCAATAACAAATAAGTGTCAACGGAATAGAAATTACATAAAATGAAAAATTCTGTAAAGTAGCCTAGGTTTAAATATTAAGCCCTCAAACAACCTTGACAGAAAGACCATATCTTTGTTACTGATTGGATCCATGTTTATGCTAGAGGATTTCCCATCTTTGTTTTTTAATTCTCCACCATGTCCAACCACCACCACCACCACCAAACCACAGACACACACACACACACACACGAACATGCACACACACACATGCATGCACACACATGAACATGAACACACGCACATATGCATGCACGGACGCACACACATGAACATGCACAGAAGGGCACAAAAAGAGAATAGAAGAAAGATGCTGAGTTTTGTCGGAAATAGAAAAGGCAGGTGAAATTCTGAAAAGGAAGCAGAAAGGAAACAGGAGGTCTGACTGATCTCTAATACTAGTGAATATCAGGGAAATGTTTAAGTAAAAAAACAGGGAGTGCAGGATTTTTCAAGTAACACTTTGAAATGGAAAGAAAAAATAGCAATAAGGTAAAAAAAAAAAGATGATTGTTCTGATTTTCATGCTAGGACTTAAATTTAGCTCTTGAAATTTTCCTACTCTAAGAGTTTTGACATTTAAAAAAATAAAGAACTTTTACAAAGTTAGAGATTTCCTGTTGCATTTAAGGCACTCTGTGTGTTCAGTAAATGTCATAATGCCATTAAGGGGCCTTCACAGACGTGCAATTTTATCCTCTTACTGTGGGCTCTTAATGCAGTGAGTGCTTCAGGGAGTACGGGGAAAAGCCTGGGGGCCTGGCAAGAAGTGCGTTTTCAAATCCTTACAGTTGGGCTGGCATTTTAATATTGTGTCATTAAGAAAATGACGCTCAATTAGCGTGGTACTTAACCTCTCTTACTTTGTTTTTACAAGGCCCATCTCTCCAAAATTCCCACCCACAAAGTATATTCTTTTAGTTAGAAAAGTGTTTAAAACTTAATACCTGAAAAACAGCATTTTATCATATTGCTTTCATTATATGACATATCCAAGTGTGTTGCTAGGCAACGTGCTATGGCTTTTGGAAAACTGCATAGTACTTTATAATAGATTACTTTAGAGGCACTTTTTCAAAACAAATATAATAGAGTTATCTAAAAGCATCTTCTGAAATTCTATATCAAATTTTTTTAAGTCAACATCTCTAAGAGTGAGGAGGAGATATTCCTGTCATATAGGCACTGCAGTTTTTATTTATTAGAGAGAGACAGAGAAACAGGGGGAGAGAGAGAGAGCATGAGCGAGAGAGAAATTAAATGTCTATAAGCAACCAAACTGCTAATGAAGATATTAACAATAAATTATTCATTAATTGATTCTCCATTCAAATATTTCTTTGGTTAGGAAAAACATAATCATCTGGAAGAACTGAACAACAACAAAAGAATAGACTTTAAACAAATAAAACTAAAGTGAATTGCTAAAGTCTTGTTTCTGTCTACTGGTTTCCTAACTGCTCTCTTATATACAAAAATGATTATCAAACTTTAAATAAATTATTTTTTGGTGACTAGCACCAGTCAATAATAATTTAATTCATTATGAAGAGGATTCTTTCACTGAGTAGAAGTGCAGATGATATAATATCTAAAGTTTATCTTAATATTAATTTTCTATGTCTCTATAAAAAGTTATATTTTAATCTTTAACAAAATATTTTTAATATATTTTCATTAATTTTAGTCAGGAAGAGAGAGAGATAGAAACATCAATGATGAGAGAGAATCATTGATCAGTTGCCTCCTGCACACCCCAAACTGGGGATCGCACCTACAACCCATACATTTGCCCTGACCCATAATCAAATTGTGACCTCCTGGTTCATAGGTCAGTGCTCAACCACTGAGCCATGCCTGCAGTGCTGCAAAATATTTTAAATAATATAGTGATATATGTTAGCTGTAGAAATTCTGAGAAATATAGAAGCATATAAAAGATAAAAGATTTATGACTCAAAATATTAAAACCTAAAAAAACTTATTAATAATTTAGCATAAATCTTATTAGGCTTTTTTTCTATATGTGTATTTATTCATTTTTGTTTTTACTTTTCTATTCACCAAACTGATATTCTATGGTATGTCATATCATATATACAGCTTTATAGTTTACTTTTTTTCAGTTAATATTATATTCAGTGAATACTTTTCCATGTATATAAATTCTTTGAAATATATAATTGAGTAAGTTTGTGACAGCCCACCATATGGCTGTAACATAATTCATTTAGTTGTTCTACTATGGGTAGAATTTTTCACCAACTTTTTATTATTATAAATAATGCTACAAAGAATGTCCTTATTCATAAATCATGATCCACATCTCTGTTGATTTCCTTAGGGTAGGTGGCTGGAAGTGAATTTACTGAGTCAAAGGCCACACATTATTTCAGATACATACTTCTAGCTGTTTTTCAGTAAGAAAAAAAAAGTCTACTTTCTTGAAAATCCACCAGCAATGAATAAGAATGGATAATGAAACTTCATTGACATTGGATATTACTAGATTCAACATTCTGTCAGTTTGAGGAGGAGAAGGAGTCAAGTACAATTTGTGGTTTTAGTGAAACTAAAAATTTTTGTTTATTTCCATTTTTACTTCTTTTGTGGATTTGGGTACTTTGTCCATTTTTCAGTTAAAGCAGTTGTGTTCTTCATTTTATTAATTTCATAAATGATTAGCCTACATGTACTGGGGTAACACCATTCAGAGAGCTAGCATCAGTTTGCTCTTTTTATTATAATGAGATGGAAGTTTCAGGATGCTGAAAAAGACAAGAGTCTGTTTAAGCTTTTTAGATATTATAGAGGGACAGCTATCTATTGGATACCATCTAGCCAAGAATTATGGTTTTCAGGAATGCTACTTCCTTAGTTCTAATTGCTGTCTCATCGTTAGAAATGGAGACATTCTCATTTCCCTATTCTGCCATAGTTGCTGACTCTGACCTAGCTCTAAGGGATGGAAGAGCCATAAGATAGAGGGAGTTTCAGGGCCTGAATCACCAAGTGGAGAACTGATGTCCGCTGACAAAAAGCACCTCCTTGGATGTTTGTGTGAGAAATATGCTTCTAGAACTCTGAGTCTTTGAAGACTTTTGGGTCCTCTTGTTATCACAGCTTTGTGTATTTAACTAATGTACTGATAACCTTTGTTCCCTGAGCAGCATTCATTTCCCCATCTTCAACTCTTTGCAAAGATAAACCCGTGTTCACTTGATCATGGAGCAAACCTAGAATTTTTTACCCATAGCTCATAGCCAATCTCTGAGGTCACAGGAGGTGACAGCCTCAAAAGGAGGTGTTCTGACTCCTGGCTATTTCACCTGGAGTGAAAATGATTGACTACTATGGCCACAAATAACAAATGTATTACTTCATTTGTTGGCTCAATGGTGATGCACATTCCAAGTTTGTGTGCTGACCTCATTTGAGGCTTTAAGGTGCTGACCTCATTTAAGGCTCTCTTCTTTCAGTCAAAATTTAAACAGGAAGTAGAAAATAGGGATATTTATATAGAATTTTTAAAAGAAGTATATGTTGTCCCTACTTTAATGTTATCTTCTAGGAATTTTTAAATGCAATAATCACAGTTTTCTTTTTTCCATACCCCTATCAATTGCTCAAGGAAAAGTTAAGGAAAAAATCGGGTTACATAGTGGGGTAAGGATGCCCAGTTCTCTTAAGGGAGCTTTGATTGGCTGTCTCCCAGAACAGTTGGAAACTGTGCTAAACTGCGTGCGTGTGTGTGTGTGTGTGTGTGTGTGTGTGTGTGTGTACATGTCATGAAAAATTACTGTGGTGAGCTTTTTAATAGTTTGATTCCCACAACCTACACCAAAATTTGATTTCCAAAGGTCTGAAGTAAAGATAAATATGCTTAATACTTTGCGTAGATGATTCTGATTGCATTTAGTCTTAGAAACATACATTTATTTTGGAAAAATCAGTATTAAGTAATTAATTAGAAATTGATTGCTACTATTAATTGAAAGTCACCACCATTTTACTGCTTCCTCCCTTTTATTTTTATGGAAATTAATTTTTGTTATAAATAAAAAATTTTCTCTTCACATTTCCTTATTTAGAGATCTCTTTATAAACTTACCATGTTTTATTATATTAACAATACTTGTTTCTATGATGCTTTTTTCTGGTTTTATTGCTCATCACAATTTTTTATACCATGACCTTCCCTTCTTGAAAAAAAAATTATTTTAATGCACGTTTCCATTAACTGGATATATCTTCCAGTAATTTTTTCAGGATGACTACTTAGATGATATAATTTTCATGTCCTTGCATGTCAGAGAATATCTTTCTCCTGTCCTTGCCAATAAATGATGGCTTCTCTGGGTATAGAATTCTTAAGCCGTAATCGTTTTTGCTTTCAAAGCTGCTGATGTTGCTCTATTGATTTCTGACCGTTTGTGATCACGAGGGAAAAAAAATCTAACACCAACCTCATTATATCCTTTGAAAGCAGCCCTTCTTCTTTGTTGGATATACAGGGTGTCTAAGTTTGCCTGGTACTCTCTGACCTCTTTTGATCTGATGACTCAAGTCTTTCTTCAGATCAGGAAACTTCTTAAAGTGTGTATTTGATGATTATCTCCCCACCACCTTTCTTTGCTCTTTTATTCTAATTCCAAATAACAGAATATTGTTTCTTCTGAATCCTTACCTGACATTGTTCAAATCTTAGTCTCCAAATGGATACTTTTAGATTTTTGTAAAATCTATTCAAATGATAATTCCGTTTTTAAATTTTGTCATAATAGTTTTTATTTTTAATTGAATTTATTTGGGTGATATTGGTTAGTAAAATTGTATAGGTTTTGGTACAATTACAATAATCTGGTTATTATCAACAGGAAAGGATTAAAGAAAGACTAGATAATATAGGCATGCCATTTACACAGCTTTGCTAATTTAACACTCTCCAAGTCTGTTCCCCGCTGCTCAGTGGGGGATGGGACTGGACAGAGTCTAGATGCATGCCCAGTAAGGTCTGAGTGATGTGGGAAGATGCTGATCTGTCAGTCACGCCTGGAAAAGAGTCAGTGGCCAGACTAAGCATGGCCACTGCAAGGGCACAAATCCTAAATAATTAAACTTCAGAACAGAGGCTCTCTCTCTCTCTCTCTCTCTCTCTCTCTCTCTCTCTCTCTCGTTGCGTTCCTGGTTCCCCTTCACCCACATAGCTTACGGCCATGTGGGGCCCCACACAAAGGACTACTGGACTTTAATTAGCTTGGATGCTGAGCTAGAACGGCCGCAACATGGAACAGAAGCTCCGGTGCTGGCCTTGCGTGTGGCTTTGCGGAACCACAGCTGCCCCTCTTTCAGGACTGGCTTAAGGGGCAGGGAACTTGGGAAACTGAGGAATGTAACTTCATGCATATAAAGCCTTTTACCACATCTCCTTCTCCCATGCAAATTTTAGAACATTTATTTTCTAAAGATATCACAAGTACCTTGCTCCACGAGCCCCAGGGAAGTTCAGGTCTCCAGTGCCAGCTTCAGGTGTACAATTCTACATCATTTGTGTATTGTATTGTGTGTTTACCACCTCAAGTCACAGCTCTAAGTGTTGTCATAATGCCTTTTTCCATTATTTTTATCTCAGAATTCTTTTTTAAATTACAATATTCAAGATTTTATTATGATTAAGAATTAGATATTTTATTAGGTCCCCCTATTCCTTCAGTAAATCTACTCCATAGTTCCTTAGCATTAATAGATTTGCATCCAGCTTTTATGCTACTCAAACATTCTAAGATCATGCTATGTATTTAATTTCTATCATGTTTATTTTTAATTATGAACTTACCAGATGTGCTGCCCCTTTTATGATTTACAAATTTGTCCTTAATAAAAGCCAGGAGCATACATGCCTTCGTTTTTGTCTAGGCCAAATCTAAGAGAAGAAATTCTGGAAACTTCCCCTCCATTTTCATATAGAAAGTATGTCAATTATTCTTTCTCATGCTTATGTTGAGTATTTTGGTAAACTTTTTAATAAATAAATAACAACATTTAGTAATAATCCTTGGGAAACTTCTTTGAATCTTTGATAGAAAAAGAACAAGGCATTATAGTTAAAACTTGAGAGACCATGATAAACATCTACCATGACAGAGTAAGTTTTATGCTCAATTACCAGTACTTAATTTAAATTATTTTTTAAAAATTAATATATTATAATTCTAAGCTATCTTAAATAATTCAGAGTTTGCATGAAGGATGCTGCTTATATATAATTTTTGTTTGTGTTTGTTATCTATATATATAAAAGCCAAGTGACCAGAACGACCAGAATGACCGGTCACTATGATGTGCTCTGCGGCCAGCCAACCTCCCTCTGCCTCTCCCCCTGGCCGGCCCTGCCCCGATAGGCCCCCCCCAACCCCAATCAGGGGCGGGGCCAGCCGGCCAACCTCCCATGTTTCCTCCCCCTAGCCGGCCCAGCCTTGATCAGCCCCAATCGGGGTGGGCTGGCCGGACCTCACCCATGCACCGGTCCTCTAGTTAAATAATAATTACTCTGCAAGTAATATTTTCCTTTGAATATTTATTATTATTAAATTTATTTTTTAACTTAAAGTCACATTTAGAGGAGCCAAATAGACCCCTGAATGGAAGTTCCCAGGTGGGGTCAATAGTAAATGGTGTATGACTTGCTGACTATTATGAAGTTTTCTAACATTAATTATGCATGCCAAAAACTCTATGTGTGTATTAGTCATGGTTCTCTAGAGAAACAGAACCAATAGAATGTATATTTATATAGAAATATTTATAAGGAATTGGCTCACATTACTACAGAAGCTGACCAGTCCCCAGTCTGCAATGTGGGCCAGCTGCCTAGATACTCAGGAGAGCTGAAGGCGCAGATGAAGTCTAAAGGCAGTCGGCTGGAGAACTGCCCCCGCTCAGGGAGGCCAATCCTTTTGCTCTATTTAGGCCTTCCTTCAGCTGATTAGATGAGTGAAAGTCTAGCTAGTTACTGAAAGCTCTTCTATTTAAACGTTAATATCATATGAAAACACACTCCGAGTTAACACATAAAACTAAACATCATCATAATAAAAGGCCTAGAGGCATCACGACTGAAAAGACCAAACAACCAGTCACCATGAGGTGCATGGAGTACCTCTCGAGCCCTCCCCTGTGGCCCACAGGCTCTGATCGCAGCAAGACTGGCGGCCAGCAAGTGGGCGGGGCGGTGGGCAGGTGGGCGGGGCTGCAAGCGCAGCGAGGCATGCAAGGGTGGGCAGGGCTGTGAGCGAGGCAGGGCAGCAGGCGGGTGGGCAGGGTGCCAGCGCAGCGGTGTGGCGGGTGGGTGGGTGGGGTGCGCATAGATGGGCGGGGCTGTGCGATTTCAGGCACTGAGCCTCTAGTAGTGTTATAACGGGAACATCATTATATACAGTCCAAAGATCTGAGTCAATTTATTTAACCAATTTGATTCACCACATACTTCTCAGTAAAGAATAATACACACTAAAGGGTTATGAGGATGAAATAACATGATAGATTGAAGCATAGGGTGCAAGCCAAAACTGGATAAGTAACCAGAGTCAGGAAAATTTTCCTGCAGTAAAAGGAAGGAAAGATACAAGTTGATCTCTGGGGAATATGAGAGAAGAATCAGGAAAGGAAACGTAATATTAGTTGATTCTCTATAGGTTTCCAATATACTCTCTCAATTAATTTTACATATCTGAGCTATGTAATTTATAAATGAGACAGTTAGTACGCTGGTTAAGAACAGTGTGTTTATGCACACAGACCTGGGTTACTGTCAAGTCTCAACACTTACTGGTGTGTTAGTTTGCACATGTCACCTAACACTCTGAGCCTCAATGTCATCATCTGTAAAAGTAGAAATAAGAAGTGCTTTTCCTTCTTAGTTGGTTGGGAAGGATTATAAGATAATACATGTAAGCACTTGACAAAATGCCTAGTATAGAGAAGGAGTTCAATTAGTTGTAGCTTTTTTTATTATGATGATAAATATTAATAGTCAGACCCTCCTTGTTATGTAAGCCTAAGAAATAACATAAACTGTTAATGAAAATTCATATATTGAGTAGACATACGTATATCTGTTAAAATACTAGATCAACAATGAAAAATTACAAGCCAGTTAGGTTGATATTGTTACTTTCCAGAAACTGACTTCCTGAGTTATATCAATTCTAAAATGTGATAAAAAACAAATATGGGATGACCATCGTTATTAGATTTCAGTACCTCGTGGGAAATTTCACTTAAATCTGCACAGCCTCTTGACAGTTAACCTCTATTAAATTTAAAGAAAGTTTTCAACAACATTGTTTCTGAGGTTTACTAATAAATAGAAAAACAGAATGAAATCCAAAAATATAATGTTCTCAGGGGCAAGATTCAAAAAAAATTAACACTGTGTTTTGTTTCGTTTCCCATCAACAATGAAATTTTGTATTTAACTTACTTTAAATTGTCAATATGTACTATTAACACACTTGTGTATTTGTAGGAGAGAAAGGTTTATTCCACATTAGGTTAATCAGAAATTGGAAGTCAAATCTGATCACATTAAATTAAAAAAAAACAGAGATAGAAATTACAGCACACAAAATTGAGTCTAACTCCACAAAAACAGGGGGAAATGACTAACAAAAGTATCATAAGTAATGTTCATAAACTTTTTCATAAACTTTGGCTATGCAGAGAACAAACAGTGAAAATATACCTCTTATCTTTTGAAACACATTTATTAGGCTTAGAAACAAGATATATATTATGTATACCATTGCTGCAATGAAAACTACAATTGTTGCTTGAAAAATTCATTAAAATGTAAAAAAAAAAAATTGTAGTTAACCCATGAGTTGATTATTTATCTCATGAGTATGTTAGTGGGAATTTGAATACCTATATGGTGAATAGAATTAAGGTAGGCAGTGTTTGAGAGATAGAGAGAAAGAGAGAGAATCTAGAGTGTGAGAAAGCTACAGACATGAGAAGGAGAGATGAGAGGGAGAGAGAACAGAGCTAGTTTAAAGCAGGCCCCAACCCCAGGACTACACAAAAAGATTCAAGTGGAAATTGGAGCAATGATTTCCGTGCGTTTTAATCTATGTCAAGCCAAATAATCTGATGTGTGGGCTTTAGAGAATAAGCCTAAAAAAAACCTGTCAATTTGAAAATTGATTTTAAAAGACGAAATGGCTTCAAAAAATGAAAAGGTGGCAATTACCTGAAATCTCAGGTGTTCATTTTAATTCATGGCAGGCTTCTAGCTGTGTGAAATACTTGAAAAGAATTTTATGTTTTTTCTTCCTTCTCATCCTCTTCATCATATAAGAACATTATTGCCTATGTGTTGTTGTTTTTCAATAACTAAAAACAGGATAAGACACTGATTTTTTTAATAACAAAGATCAGTATACTACACTACCTGATCTTCTCATGTTCAAAAAATAATAATAATAACACTTCATTAATATCCTTCCACCTCTAAAATGGAAGGAGATCCAATTGGTTAAAAGTCCCAATGATGTGTATTCTTAACCAATGATGTGTCTGTCTCTCTCACATCCATGTTTCTCTCTCTCTCTCTCTCTCTCTCTCTCTCTCTCTCTCTCTCTCTCCCCCTCCCTTCCTTCCACCCTCTTTAAAAATCATTTGGGAAAAATATCCTCAGGTGAGGATTAACCAAAAAAATAAAGAAGTGCCACCCTCCTTTGTGATCAAGCACTATAGAGAAACTAGGTATCTGTATCAGTCAGTCTAGAAACGGTAAGGACAAATACAAGTTAAATAAGTGGCTTACTTCTCCCTGTTGAAAATGAGGAAAGAGATCTCCCTCCCTTTCTTTTTCTTAGAGCAGTGGTCGGCAAACTCATTAGTCAACAGAGTCAAATATCAACAGTACAACGATTGAAATTTCTTTTGAGAGCCAAATTTTTTAAACTTAAACTATATAGGTAGGTACATTGTTATTAACTTAATTAGGGTACTCCTAAGCTGGCCTTTGCTAAAAACGTCCTCAATCTGATTGAGGTACGTTCGCTGAGGTCGACCCCTTCCAACTCTCCCATCCACACTCGTCTTGTATACTTGTTTCGTCTATCTCCTTTCCGAAAACTGACTTCTGCGCATGGGCCACGAAGTTTCAATCACACTGTACCTGCACGCCCGCACGTGGTATTTTGTGGAAGAGCCACACTCAAGGGGCCAGAGAGCCGCATGTGGCTCGCAAGCCGCTATTTACTGACCACTGTCTTAGAGTATTTACCTTAGAAAATGTACATGTACTTTCTCCTCTCTTTGAAATGTTTGTAAATATGGGAGACTAGTGGGCTTTTGTCAACTTGCTGATCTAGGTCTTTCTCAAGGACCTGGGAGCTAGCTCTCTGAATTGAAAAAATTAAAGGAGAGAGCACCCCCATATTCCAGTTCCTGTGGAGGGGAAAGAGCCTAATTAGGTAGGTGTCTTGATTCAAGTTGCAAAACTACTTTCTGCCATAAAGTTATGATTGTTTGTTTCTCCAAATACAAACAATTAGCTGACACAGATGATCACCCCACTCGCCAGATAAAGTTAAGATGAATTCTGTGGCAAATGGTGCTGTGAAGTCCTCTTACCTGAGGACCAGTGGCTGTTTATCTTGGAACATGTACTTATTGGGTTATACCTAATTGACTTTATAAAAGGGTGGGATTGCTTTCTGTCTTTGCAATCTCTTAGTAGATTGCGTGTGATGTGCGTCACATTCTGATTTAATGCTTATTTAACAATAAAATGGTGTATTTTTTTAAATATATTTTATTGATTTTTTACAGAGAGGAAGGGAGAGAGATAGAGAGTTAGAAACATCGATGAGAGAGAGACATCGATCAGCTGCCTCCTGCACATCTCCTACTGGGGATGTGCCCGCAACCCAGGTACATGCCCTTGACCGGAATCGAACCCGGGACCTTTCAGTCCGCAGGCCGACGCTCTATCCACTGAGCCAAACCGGTTTTGGCAGTGCATTTTTTTCTTTACTGTATTTGTGGAGAGGTTTTCTTGGTTGACAAAAAAAAATTTGTTTTTAATTCTATTTTCCCAACAAGATCAGCTCATGGTTTTGAGTGGGAGATGGGGCAAGGTATCTTAACTGGCCTACATAAGTATTTTTGAGAAACATGGACAACTTTGTATTATATACACTTATAAATTTGAATGGCATTTTCACTGACATGAATATCTAATTAATCCAGGACATAGAATTGGTCTTTTCTTCACCAAGTTGGATTATATACCATTTCTTTTGATATTTCATTGAAATATTTTCTTGGTGGTTCCCTGCTTTAAGTTAAAACAACCTTTCTCTAAAGGGTGGGGAAAAGGGGACCACATGCAATTATGTCAACATTTATTTTTAAAAAAGAAAAGCCCAGCCAGTGTGACTCAAACCTATGAATCAGGTTTTAGGAATTATATTAATGCTACATTAGGAAATACTGTCTTTGTGATATTATTTCAGTTGAGAAATATCCACTTAGTTTTATCTATAAACTTGTGTCATTTGAAAGCTGATGTTCAGATTTTCTTGATAAAGGTGAATGGTATTTCATTCTGACAGTTGTAACATTAATTTTTCAACAAATGTTTTTCAACTATTGATCGGGTTTCAGAAGTGAAATCTGGTTGCAGATATATATATATATACCCACATTTTTATGGACATTATACTTTCTGTTTTGTATATTTCAGTTGTTTGTAGCAATTTATTTTGAAAACTTTGAAGACCTAACACATTTTGTCCTTTTAAAGTTCTCTACTACTTATCTTGTCTCATAAAACATGCTAGGAAATTTTAATAAAAGATGAGTCTAGTTTAAGTCTTCTGTTTTACTGCAAAGAGGTAATACATACTTTGGAGCAAAACATGCATTAGCATTTAGGGTGTCCTGACAGAACATTGAGTTAGAGGACTTCACTGTGGGATAAAGAACAATAGTCCAGGATCGGGAAATTGTGATGCTTAACTTCTTTATATTTATTCACTATTTGATAGAAAAAGAATGCCAATCCTCCATTGGGCTAATCATAGGTCTATGGTGAAATGTATATGAGATATGAGTAACTGCATTGTTTAAAAAAAAGACCACTCACCCTAACTATAATCCAAGAGAAGCTGTAGCAGACACTAGCTCTTAGCCAAATGTATTAGAATTATACTTGTTGCTGACTCTATGGGTCCCATGGTCATGCTCTAGTGTACATCAGGGCCTCAGTACCCATGGTCTAGGAGGGGTGGGGAACCTTTTTTCTGCCAAGAGCCATTTGAATATTTATAACATCATTTGTGGGCCATACAAATTGATCAATTTAAAAATTAGCCTGCTATATTTGGTCAAACATTTAATTAACTCACCCCTAATGCCTTGCCAGGGCCAAACCAAATGATTTCATGGGTCTTATATTACCCATAGGCTGGACTCTCCCACCGCTGGTAAGCAAACCGAATTCTCTCTGCTCTTTGCCCCTTCACTACATCATAGTGTTTCCCATGGAGCCTCTCTGATATATAAAAAAAAGACGATCAGCAGTAGCAAATTCCTCCTTTTGCAGTCATGGAAGATATCAGTAATTGACCCTAGAATGCATTTTCTCTGAGCTCAGTGTCAGAATTCTTCAAAGCAAAACACAGCGTACAATGAACAGAAACTTACACACAAATAAAGACCATCCACCACATGTAAGCTAGAGCTTCATTTACTTCTATCCTCCCAGTCATGATGTATGCATTTTAACAGTGTGGCCTTTTGGAGGCGTGCCTGTGCTGCATACATCACTTTCCTATTGAAACTGGTCTTTGAACTGGTTAAGTAGACTGTTTATAGCTAGTATGAAAAATGAGGAGCAAGTAAGACTAGGAACAGTTAGCCTCTATACATCACAATAGTTTCTTCTGGTTCTGGTCACCGGTGCAAGGCAGGACCCTCCCTGGGAGGAGGCCCTTCCATCGCAGGGCCCCTCACATATGCACCCGCACTCACTCAGACTGGGACAATGTAGGCAGGCCAATTCACCTCACATGCTCTTCGCTGACATGTGGGAGGAAAGCCAGTACCTGGAGAAACTCACACAGACATGGGGAGAGGGTGCAAACTCCACACAGACAGTGGCCCCAGGAGGAATCAATTTTTTTCTCATCAATATTGTTTCATCTACACCATCATAAAACAATTATGAATAAAATAATGTTATTTGAGAAGCTGCTATACTTAAGAATAGATGTTCTTCTCTTAGACATATGTTTCTTTTTAGATTTCATGAGCACCTTATATGGAAATACCTGAGAGAGTATAGCCCAGTAAGAAATTCAGGCCAGGAAAGAGGATGTCCAGTGGGACATCTACTGCTGCATAGCAACCCACTCCAAAACATAGTGACTGAAATGAACCATTTTATTGCAACTCATTGTTTCATAAATCAGGACTTGGGTGGGGCTCTGCTAGGTGATTTGACAGTTTCATTTGGTAAACACTAGGTCACTCGTTTGCCCTGGTGAGTCTGGTAAGTTAATACTGCTGAGATAGCTGGAAAGCTGGGTTCTCCATGCCCCCCCCCTCTCTCTCTATATATAGATAGATAGATAGATAGATAGATAGATAGATAGATATAGATATAGATATAGATATAGATATAGATATAGATATAGATATAGATAGATAGATTATCTCAGGGTTTCTGCACATGATCTGTCCAACAAGGTGATTAGACAAAGTGAATGATAACTTCCAGTTTCTTAAGACCTGGGCCCAGAAAATGGCTCAACATTACTTCCACCATATTCTAAAAGTCAAGCATCCACAGAACCCACCCAAACTCAAAAGAAAGAAAAATATACTTTATCCCTTTAAGAACTCTCAAAGAGAATCATGACCATTTTTAACTGTCATGTAGGGATTATTGTTGGTAGTATCTCATCTTATCTCATCATTGGTAAATCATTGATCACAGAAAAATTACTGTTTGGTTATTGCTTTTGTTCTTTTTAAGAAGTCAGTCAGTCTGAAGAACTACTAATTTAATAATTAGCTTTAAATGGGAAAACTAAGGAATATTTCTTTCCTTATTTCACATTATCTATAATAATAATAGCATAATATGCTAGACCGGACAGCCGAACCACCTTCCGGACATCATTCCAAACATTCTTTCAGATGAAGCCACGGCAGTGGGGGCCAAGGCAGAGGTAGTTAGGGGCGATCAGGCAGGCAGGCAGAGTGGTTAGGGGCAATCAGGCAGGCAGGCAGGTGAGCAGTTAGGAGCCAACAGTCCCAGATTATGAGAAGGTGAAGGTTAAAGGACCACCAACCATGCACAAATTTCATGCACCAGGCCTCTAGTTATTTCATAATTTCCCAAACCAAAGCCATTTGTTGTCAAAGTACCAGTGACTCAGGCTGACATTTTGGCAAGGATCCATTTTACATAACAAATAATTTGCAAAGGAGTTTCTTAGACTAAGGGCAATAAGATCCAGTTTCTAATTTTAGATCTATTATAATTTACAATCACTCTTTTAAGCTCTCTGATTCTTATTAGGATAATGAGCTCTCCCCTGTCTAAAACTTAGATGTGAGTAATTAACAAGGTAATGTATATTAAAGTCTTTTGACTTTTATGTATGGAGTATTATGATTGGACTCATTAACATTCCAATTTCAAACATTGTAAATTAACATATGCAACTTCAAAAGATATGTTAAAATGGCCAAGTGAAAAACTACCTGAAAAAAATGTTAACTATGATATACTCATGATGATTTTGTCTTGTTGTTCCCAGTTCAGAAAGAAAACACTTTTTTTTTATTAATGATGTTCCTTTTGATTGTCTCATGGTTCCAGTTTTCAAAGATCTTATCTTTTCCAAGGTTATGCCAAGAGTTTTTATTTTAGTTATTCATCCTTACAAAATAAAAACAGACAGGGCAAATTCATTTTTTTGTTTTATCATTAAGTCTTAATTATTTGCTTGCATTGGAGATCACAATTAGTGATCTTTCCTAGTTGTCTTTATGCAGATGAAAGAATTTTACTTAATAAGGACATTTTCTTTAATTAAATGTGACTGGGAAGAAAATATCAGAAACTGATGGTCCAAGTCATGGTTTCACATTTGATTTATTCCAGTAAACATTACTTTTTGGAAAGGTTTTTAAAATGTTCCTTAAATGTTAGAGAAGTACTTTTATATAATACAATTCTTTTCCTTCTTATATTAGGGCCTCTTTATGTTCTAAGTAGAGAATAAATTCTTTATGGCCAAAATTTCTCAACTTCTTAGTACTCCAGATCTCTAAAAGATTACAGATCGCTCTAGTATGATACCTCACTGATACCTACATCCTGTGGGAGGGGAAATGTTATCGTAAATACATTGAACATGTAGAGGATGGTCGGATATGTGGCATTTGGAATATGCCCAGAACACTCTTGCCCAGATATCAACACGGTTAATGCCCTCGCCCATTGAAGTCTGACTCAATAGTCACTCAATAAGCATGATTGGGGGGGTGGGGGTAATGTGGGGATAAGGACACATATGTAATAACTTAATAAAAATTTTTTAAAAAGACTTATACTGATGACTCTTAAAAATTGCAATCACATATATACGCACATTCCTGATCCCTCTGAATAACCTCTATGTTTTCTCTTTTCCATGGCACCTAGAAACTTATAACACTTCATATATATTGTTTATTAGAGTTTATTGTGTGGTGCCTGTCCTTCCTATAATGTAGTGCCATGAATGTAAAGGTCTCATTTTGTTCACTAATATACCTTCAGGCACCAGGTATGGAGTAGGTACTTAATAAATATTATTGAATTATTAAGGAAATATTAAACTATGCTTACTAATCCCCAATAGATTATGCTTTATAATATATGTGCATGTCTTCAAAAATGTGAAAATTTACAAGGATTGTTATAAATCTGTCAAGTAAACAATTGTTAAGTAGAAAATAGATTTTGGATGGTGAGCCACAATTCAGCAACAAACTATAGGAGCAATCGAAACAGAGACTTACTCAATTTATTACTAAGTGGTCCTGGAGGAAGTACACAAGTATGCTTCAAAGGGCCACACAGGGAGGTGAAGGCAGAGTGCAGACTGAGAGAGAGAAAGGACCTGGGCACAAGTCTTTATTAGGGTCTGTGGGTGGAGTGCTCTGGGGCTCCTGGGATAAGGCCAGATTGGTCCATTCAAACCAGAAGATCAGGGTTTTTTTAAGCCCCGCAGGGTCTTATCCAAGGGGTGTTATAAGGCATATGGCATTGGGAGGCAGGGAAGATTCTTGAATATAAGAGCTACTGAAGAATTATTACCAGGAACTTATATTTGCTTGTGACTCTGTGGGCAGCTAGCTCTCTAGCGCATGCCCTTGCATGAGGGCACTAATGTCAGCTTTAGGTGCCTGCAGGCTACTTGGTCGAACAAAATGGATGTGAGACAGCAATACCATGAGGTAGTTAGGTAACGCTTGACAAGGATATTTTATTCTTTTTCGTGTGTTTTTTAAATTATTATTTTCAGAGATCCTTGAAGAAATGATTCATTTCAGATCTGGCAAAGACAACGTATAACATGAGCTCGGGATATGTTTTCCCAGAAAGCAAGGAATCAATAAAATACAAATTGGGTCAGATCCAAATGATAGATAGTACAATATGTTGGTTCTCCCTTGATTCTAAGATAAAATAATTTAAAGATTGAACAAGAATATTGAATCTGACTTCTAGTTTCAGCTCTGAATGCACAAAACTTGGATGTCATCACTGTCATTCTCACAGCAAGAAAAGTTGTACGAACTGTGAAGCAATGATATCTTGATCCTATCAGAGAACTGAAGTTTTAGAGCAAACTACCACCTTTCCCTGTAGTGACAGGCAAATCTAGAGTCACAGCTTCTATCTGTGCAAGTCTCTAGAGCATTAAGTGGCAGAATGACTTCATGGTAATCTGAGTGTGAACCTGTGTGAGAATGGAAAGTTCTCTGGGGTCACAGTCTTAGGAAGAGCATTTTATAGGCATTACCTTCAGAGACCCCACCTGAGAAAGGGTGAACACCCGAGAAAGGTCTCTTCCTGGAACAGGACAAGAGCAGTCACTGTGAACTATGTCCAGAACCTTCTCCATAACAAAGTCCTACTTTCTAGGGAAACAGACATTACCAGAGCTTTATCCCAGCTGGAGAGGACACTGCTCCTACCTCAGTCCCTTCTATCCTTCACGTCTCATGTAAACAGGAAGAACATAATGAGCAGTGGTCAAGGCTTCAGTGAAGTTGATGGGGAATGAGAGTGGAGACAGGGAAGAGAGTAAAGAGCAGGAGGGAAAACACGCTCTTGGACAAACACTGATAAAGATCATAGCCCAGCAAGCGGCCCCAGGCCTGGCGCTAGCAGCATCGGGCCTTGACTCACAGCTTGGCCTCACCTGGGCACCTCCAAACCCAGCACAAGTAACAACTATCTGCACTTTGGTAGCTCATGCCGGTGGCCCTGAGCTGCACATTCTTGTGATAACAAAGTCATGAAGATGTGGCTCAGGGAAGAAAAAATTGAGCAAAGTCATAAACTACTCTTCTAATATAAGTCTCAGAACTCCATATATAGAAGGCCAGGTGAAAATCTTTTAAAATTACCTTTTTATATGTTTTCTAATTAATAATGAGGAAGGCAGAGACTATAACAGTGATGGCAACCTCTGACATGCGTGTCAGAGGTGACACGCGAACTCATTTTTTTTGGTTGATTTTTCTTTGTTAAATGGCATTTAAATATATAAAATAAATATCAAAAATATAAGTCTTGTTTTACTATGGTTGCAAATATCAAAAAATTTCTATATGTGACACGGCACCAGAGTTAAGTTAGGGTTTTTCAAAATGCTGACATGCCACGCTCAAAAGTTTCTCCATTACTGGACTACAATCTGGACTACATACAACTACAATCTATGATTATAAAATAAAAGGCTAGATATAATCATATATGTAGACAGAGATACCGATACAAGTATAGATATAGCTGTTCCTTTCTGTAAAAGGAAAATATTGCTTTCTAAAATAAATGGCATAATTATTGGGTAATTTAATATTTTAAATATTAAAGTTATTTTTTTCCTAATGTGTTAACTGTTAGAAAAAAAAACTGTGTCCAACACAGATATTCCTCTTAGATTATTTTTAATTGTGAAAAGTCTCAACATGTTTATAGGTTTAAGAGTGGGCTGAACAATCAGTCTACTTCTCAGTGCCTACTGTGTACCTTAAAATGCTCACTCAGCAACAGTATAAAAAACTGTTCCAATAAAATTTAAGTAACATTTTGATTGGGCCCATAAAGGAGAGGCAAAACAGAAAAGAATTATTAATGTTTTCCTGTGGTGTTTCTCATATACTCACCCTGTTCCTCCCTTATGCTGAGCAGATAATCATAAAGTTTTCATCCTGATGAAATCTCCTTGTAATTCTTAGGGTCAGAAGGAGAATGGAATTATAGAAGAGAACATTTCATCTCAGGGGTTAGAAACAGAACAGAAAGATTTTTTCTCATAAACATTATATTTTTATTCTAGACTATAAACATGAGATATTATTTATTTAATAACTCATCTTGCTTTATTACACAAACTATTTGAGGCAGTATATTAGATACCCCGTTTAAAAAAAAAATCCTGAAAAAAAATAGCTCCATATTAAAGAGCAGAGCACTATAAGATCGAGGGAACTTTCACAAGGTCAAACACAAAATCAGAGATGAACTGAGTAATATTCAGAGATGTTCACAATGTTTTTATTCTTTTATTCTAATTCTGAATTTTTTATTGAAGTGACCCAAATTGATTGTTTCTTCCACTCTCTTTGAAGACATTTCATGAGCTAGAATTTGAACCCTAAGTGATTTTTTTTCTTTTTAATCCTTAAATGAAGATATTTTCTCCATTGATTTTTAGAGAGATAGTGGGAGGAAGGAGGGACATGAGAGAGAGAGAAACATCGACTGGTTGCCTCCTGCACACGCCCCAACTGGGGCAGGGGATCAAACCTACAACCCCTGACCAGAATTGAACCCTGGACCCTCTGGTTTGTGAGCTGACACTCTAACCACTGAGCAAACTGGCCAGGGCCCTAAGTGATTTCTTATAAAGGGTATTTCATATTTTGAAGTGCCTGAAATAATTAAATATATATAATTCTCTTCAAATGTCATTTTTAGATTGAAAAACTGAATGATAGTTTGAGAATCTTATTAAATGAAAACTAAGGTTAAATTTTCAGTTTAAAAAAGGATGATTAACAGTATAAATGCATATGAAAAAGTAATTTTTAAAAAATATATTTTTATTGATTTCAAGAGAGGAAGGGAGAGGTAGAGAGAGATAGAAACATCAATGATGACAGAGACACATTGATTCGCTGTCTCCTACTTGCCCCCCACTGGGGATTGAGCCCACAACCCTGGCATGTGCCCTTGATCGGAATTGAACCTGAGCGCAGGTCAATGCTCTATCCACTGAGCCAAACCAGCTAGGGCGAGTACTTTAAACAATATTTTTCTTATAGATATGTTTGTACATAAATGTACCTTCATTTATTCCTCCTTTCATTCTTTTTTTTTCTTTTCTTCTATCAGATAATTATCTTAGTCAACACATTTTAAAAGTGTTAAGCAGTATTGAACAGAAATAATCAGTGGTGGATACTTGATTCAAGAGATAGGTGGTACAGGTAAAATCAATACAGTCCGTTTCAAATCATTGCCTAACTGAAGCCCCATTGGCTGTCCCCACCCAGCCATTCAAACCCATGCTTGTGGTTAATTAACCTCCTCAAATTCTCCCAGGGCAGCCCAAACTTCAGTTCATGCCCTCTAGTTTTTCATTTTCCTCATTGCTGGCCTCTTTGTATCTCCCTTGTTTTTTTAGGCAACAGTTTATGTTTGTTTTATCTTATACAGCACGTCATTTAATTTTGTAATTTGAAGTATTTCTGGTTTCCCAGGTTCACACTGTTTTCATAATTCCTTAAGGACACACTATAAAGAAGAGTTTTGATGTAATTCTTCCTATATGAATGTCATAATTACCCTATCAATCTATGAATTACAGATCTATAATCCCTATATTATAATACATATGGTTATGTATCTATAAATTTGAAGACTGACTTGAGGAGGAGTCTATTTCTAATACTCATCTGAAAAAGTGATCATTCATTCCTATTGTAATATAAAAAGAGTACAAGCTTTAGATCATAATCAGGGTACTCTTTCTTTTCTGTATTTTCAAAGTGTAGCTAAGTGCTTCTACATGCTACAGGTCAAAGATGACATGGCCAAGAGCAGGAAAGTAAGAAACACGGGCATGACCTGACTCTTTCTTAGGGATCTATGTATAAAAAGATAAAGCCAAAACATTTGGGAGTGCAAACCTCTTCCTTATAAATTTAATTGTTTAGTTTTCTAATTATCTCAGTATTTAATTTATTTCATATTATTATGTAATATTCAGTTAAACTTGTTTGGAATTGCCAGCCTCTCTTGGCTTTGCTAAAAGGGATGAAAAAGAAAAACAGAGTCATGCTTGTTAAAGTGAAGTAATTTTGGGAAACTCCAAAATGTTGATGTCTGCTGTAGACTTTCCACTGGGTGAATTTGGTTTCTGCCCTGAGGAGGTGGTATAAGTACTAGGATTTCTTGTCAGCTCTTTATCACAAGAAGTGTGGTTTACACATCAGTTTTTCATGAATGTTGTTTTAATGTGTCATCTCTAGTTTCTGATTCACTCTGAGTGTGACTCTAGAGAGATATGGCTACATAAGAAGGGCCTCCCTGGGGTGCTTACTAGTGTCCATTTTTGATATTCACAGTCAATGGCACAGTCACACATATGCATGAACATTCATATAATAATCTAAGGTTCTTCATAGTTAAGTGTAGAGAATATAATAAATAACATAAATTAGCATCTATTAGAAAAAGATCACAATTGTAACATAACTTGAATTGAATATATAACAAAAATAGGATGGAGAGTTAGAGAAGTAAATCTCTATATATAAAAGCCTAATATGCAAAGTGTCCCCTCAGGAGTTCAACCGACCAGGAATTCGATCATTTGTTATGATGTGCACTGACCACCAGGGGTACACGGAATGAAGGGAGGCCCCAACTGGCAGCCAGCAGCCAGGGAAGGGAAACCCCAGCTGGCAGCCAGCAGCCGCTAGGGACTCTACCTATACATGAATTTCGTGCATTGGGCTTCTAGTCTTCAATAAAATGACATTCCTAGGAAATAAGTGGAGGCATAACCTGAACATTCATCAACAATTTCAAACATAACAGATACACTAGGTGTACCAGTTAATAATGCAGATTTTTTTCAATAGACGGAGTTACACATATATTGATATATATGCGATTTGATATGTATGCTATTTTGTTGTATTGACAGCAAGCTTCAAAACTTCATATGTCAAATTTGCTGAAGGTGTTAACATCATAGATATTTTATGCTTAAAAATGTCAAATTTCATGCCAAAAAGAAGAGCATTTGTAGGACGTTTTAATTCATTACTTTATTTTGAAAAAAAATTATCGTATACTTTGGGAAGCTTATGGTGAACATGCTCCATCTCAAGATACTTGTGAACGCTAGTTTAAATGCTTTAAAAGTGATGATTTTGATGTGAAAGACAAAGAACGTCCAGGTCAACCAAAAAAGTTTGAAGACCAACAATTACAAGCATTATTGGGTGAAGATGCATGTCAAACTCAAAAACAGCCTGCAGAAAGATTAAACATTGCTCAGCGAACAATTTCTGATCATTTATAAGCAATGGGAAAGATTTTAAAGGAAGGAAAACGGGTGCCACATCAACTGAACGAAAGACAAATGGAAAACTGAAAAGTCATCAGTAAAATGTTGCTTCAACGGCACAAAAGAAAGTCTTTTTTGCATTGAATTATGACTGGCAATGAAAAGTGGATCTATTTTGAGAATCCCAAATGCACAAAATCATGTATTGATCCAGGGCAACCATCAACATTGACCGCAAGGCCAAATCGCTTGGGAAAGAAGACAATGCTCTGTGTTTGTTGACATCAGGAAGGTGTGGTGTATTATGAGCTTTTAAAACCAGGTGAAACTATTAATACTGATTGCTACCAACAACAAATAATCAATTTGAACCACGCTTTGATTGTGAAACGACCAGAATGTGCCAGGAGACAGGGCAAAGTAATTTTGTTTCATGATGACGCACCATCACACACTTCAAAACCAGTTAAAGACACATTAAAAGATCTTGCCTGGGAAGTATTAACCCACCCGCTGTATTCACCAGCCTTGCTCCTTCAGATTACCACTTGTTCCGATTGATGGCACACGCACTTTCTGAGGAGCACTTCAAAACATACAAAGAAGTGGAAAATTGGGTCTCTGATTGTTTTGCCTCAAAACAAGAAAAGTTCTATTGGGATGGTATCCACAAATTATCTGAAAGATGGGAAAATGTGTAGCTAGAGATGAACATTACTTTGAATAAAGCACTTTTGATGTTTCTCTTGAAATTATCGTGTTTTCGTTGATTATAAAAATCCGCCATTATTAACCGATGCACCTAGTATAAAAAGTCAAATGTATTGGAGCTACGTGACAATTCTATGCTGAAATGAGGTTTCCTGCTACATGGAAATATTATCACTTCTATTATGCTCACTTCTTCATAGAGTTCAGATACTTGATTCAAGAGATAGGCGGTATTCATCAGCAGTGTTTCAACAGTAGGAAATAAGAGATATCAGGTGAATATTTCCCTGAAATGAAATATAAGAATGTGTCTAGCCATCTTCTCAGAGTAGCTCCTAATTTCATGTGCAATGAAGTTGCCCTTAGCAACTCAGGGAGACTTAGCTTATCTCCCCAAGTTCAACATTAAAAAATCTACTCATGTATTTGAATGAAATGTGTATTGTCTTGCTGAGAGCACAGATATCCACATCTTATTTTAATGCATCTGATCCAATTGCCAAAGCTAATACAAAAGAGTAACAGAAAAGGTATGTTCTTTAAGTTCTAAGTATTTTAAAGATGTGAATTACTATATGAGAATACTTTCTTCTTTTAACATTCCTATCAAAGTAAGTGTGACAACTGATGGTGACAATAGAACAGGCTACCCCAGGAGTGGATGTGTGTTATAATCAGCAAAATGAATTTCATTCACAGTAATTTCACCATCACTATGATTTTCACTGCCTGTAATACTGAAGACTTCTGATGCCAATAGTCCCACTAAGCTGAGAAAAAATCACTGTGCTCTTTGTTCTTTGGTAAGAAGAAAATTTGTGTAAGATTCAGACAATAAATGAAGAATTTCCAGAGAAAGATAAATTGTAAACTATTGAAACCCTAAAGAAGATATTTAACATAATGAAAAATTACTTCATTTGAAGGAGTATAGAAGAAATGCGTGAGAGACTTAAGCTCACCTGGAAAATTGCCTGAACATGCCAAAGAAAATAATGGTTTGAGAGAGTGAAAATAATGGTTCGACCTATATTTGGTCCTTGTTATAATTTTCTTCTAATAATATTTTGTCCCATTGAAGCCCATAATAGACAAAATAAATTTTCCTTGAGATTTAAAACTAGAATCAGAGAGGTAAATTTTAACTCCCAAATACCCAAATATACCTACCTAAGGTCTTTGCATTCTCTTTGAAATTTTGGGTTAATTTTAGCATGATCATTTATAAATAAATGTATGCTATAAGAAGTTTATATGTCACACTTTCTGCAAATATTATGCAAATGAATAATATTTCCAGTTCTATAAATGAAGAAATAAATTTTTAGTCAACCATGTTGTTCCAAAGTCTGAATGCACCTCAGAATCACCTAAGTAACCTTTAGGAAAGACAGTTTCTAGGACCTCATCCAAGAGTAATTGAATGACAATGCCTTACAGTGAGCAACCTAGAATTTTTATTTTTTAAATGTCCCCATGGAAAACGTAATGTAGTTAGCCCTGGTCCAGACCTGTGTTTGAGACTCAGTGCTTAAGCCATACTTACAAAGAAAGAAGAAACACTATTATTTACTAAGCATCTAGTACTACCAGGTACTACCTAGATGTTCTAAATGGTATCATCATGTATCTTTTTAATACAAGGGCACTGAACTGGGTTGCATAGTACAATGTCTATGTCCAACCAGAACCTCACAATGTAACCATTTTTGGAAATAGAGTCCTTGTGGTTGTAATTAAGTAAAGACAAGGTCATATTGGATTTGAGTGGGTCCTGAATCTGATCACTGGGTTTGTATGAAAACAGGAGCAGGCACTCAGAGAAACAGAAAGAAGAATACCAGGTGAAATTGGAGACAGATTAGAGCGATGCAGCTACAGGTCCAGGAAAGCCCCGGCTGGCCCACAGCCACCAGGAGCTAGAAGAGGCAAGGAAGGCTTTTTCCAGAGAGTCTTCAGAGAGAGCCTGGTCCTGCCAACACTTTGATTTCAGAATTTCAGCTTCAAAAACTATGAGAAAATAAACTTCTGTTGTTTTGAGCCACCCAATTTATAGTTTGCTATGGCAGCTCTAGAAAATGAATATAGACACAGAGGTTCAAAGAGGTTCAGCAATCTGCCTATAAAATTTGGGTAGAAATGGCAGTTCAAACCCTGGTCCATTGATTCTAGAGCTCATGGGCATCTGGGACAACATTGGCAGAGATTTCCATAGACCAAGACTACAGCAGCATTTGGTCACAGTGGGCCACCAGATGACCTACACTAAAATCAACTGTGGGCCTTAATAAAAATGCATTTTCCTCGACTCCTTCTGGAATTACTAATTTAAAATCTATAGGTTGGACTTAAGAACCTACCTTTAACAAAGACCTCAGAAAACTGTCATTCATCTTAAAGTTTGATACCATTGATCTAGTGAATTAAGGTCTCTAGCATGCCACCATTTGCATTTCAATTAAATATATTCATAATGCATGAAGTTGATTTGTACTTTATTTCAAACATTTTTCACATAAATCTGGGATGCTAAAGATGATGCACATGACTAACATTCATAGTATTCATCCATGTATGAGGCACTTTCACATTCACTACATCAGTTAATTCTCACCCAAACCTCGAGGAAGAATGAGCAGGCATTACTATGATTCCTATTTTATAGGAGAGGAGGCTCAGACTAGAAACAGAGAAATTCACAAATTACTCCTCTGTAGCTCACTGTTAAAATATGACATTTTTCTGTCCCGACATCACCAAAAAAAAGTTAATAGGGAATAATGATGAAAAGAACATGGTTGGGAGAAGTGTGATCTCACTCTTTTACAGGAAAACAGAGAGGAATATAACAATAAAAGAATATTTCATTTCTTAAAACCATGGAAAGGCCAATCGCAAATGAGTCTGTTATAAACCAGAGAAAAGAACCCCGCGTGAAAGAGGACCTCAGAGAGCCCTGCACAGCATGGAAACTCGGCTCTCTGAAAACTCATGAGAGCATCTTCTGGATAACTAACTCCTTTCTAAATCCTCACATTATTTTGGACCCTGTTATCTTGGAGACTCCGGATCTCTGTAAACAACATTAACTGGATTGAGAAAGATAAATTGAATACATAATTTCCCATCTAGATAATGGTGGGGGAAAAAGAAAGTGACTAATTTCTCTGAAGTACCTGCCTATACTCAAAATTTTTCTCTTACAAAAGCACCACTTCCATTTACTGAACTTGCTGATGCAGTTCAAGATATTTCCATTTTGGCCAAAATGCTAATGTGATGTGTGTCTGTATGTGTGTCTGTGTGTGTGTCTGTGTGTGTGTTTGGTTTTCCCATTGCTCTCTGAAAGTGGAAACTAGAAGGAAACATTCAAAGCAAAAAAAAAATGTAACCAGAAAACACTTTAACTAAAAGGAAAAATGGGTGAAAGGAGGAGTGGGAGAAAAAAAATTTCATCATGGTAGATGATGAGATGACTAGAGCACAAGTAGCTTGGCAGGGGTCCATTTTCATTTGAATTAAAAATATATTTGGGTTCTTTGTTTTTTATGATCCAATAACAACAGTTTAAATCAAAAGTAAATTAAAAATGAGGGAATGACAAATATGAGACCATGTTCATAATAAAATGAATAATAATACAGCTTTATTGGAAAACTTGGTGACTGCAAAGTAACTTAGGAATCAATACTGAAGGCAAGTTAAGATCTGAAAAAAATATGTATCACAGAACTCAATGTACTTGTTAATAAATTTCAGTCAATATTAAGACTCTGAGCCATGAAGAACTCTAGTCTTATCAGATTCTGTGGTTAATTCTTGTTCTTATTATATATAAACCCTGAGCACCACATGACCAGGCTAAGCATTCAACTAGGCTCTGGGACACTTCAACCAAACTGGCCATATCCTCCCTGATAAGCTCTATCTTCTTGTCCTTTACTGGATCTTCCTCTTCAACAATTATAAATCCAAGTACCTCAAAACTTGATCCCATGCTCTATTTTCTTCCCTACTTACGCATCCCTGAGGAGGCTTATTTGTTTCTGTTATTCCCAATACCATCAATATCCTAATAACCCTGAAATTTATGTCTTTAGTCTGGCTGCCTCCTCTGAGCTCTGTGCTAGAATATCCAGCTGGTATACCCAATATGGCATTCCCACTTGGCTGTATTCAAGACACTCAGTACTTTCCCCTCTAAATCCAGTCCTAGAATATTTCTCTGAGAAATGGTACTACATTCTCTGCAACTGCGCAGAACAAAGCCTGGCAACTCTTGATTCTTTCCCTTTAATTGCATCCCTAACCTTCTCATGTGTAAGGCCTGTCAGTTTTTCCTCCGTTATCCAAGGGAGGGCAAAAGTTGCCTTATATTTGTGAGTACACGAAACACAGAGTTTATTCTTGCATTGTTATTTAATAATTATTGGATTATTTCCTCTATGAATAACTGTAAACCTAATTTTACCCACCCCTATATAGCCCTAATCCCATCACTATCCCAATCCTAAAACCCCAATCATCTTCTTCTTTCTCCTAAGGTACTACAATGTACTTGTAACTGATCTAATGGCCATATATCTATCACTCACTATTTCTAAAATTCCATCCTTCACACAAAAGTCAGAGTGAACCAAATGACATCATGCAGAATATTTTTTAATTCCTTTAAAAACAACAACAAACTATTCTTGCCCTAGCCAGTATGACTCAGTTGGATGGGGGCCTTGCCCCATGCACTGAAAGATTGCCAGTTCCGTCCCAGGTCAGGGCACATGCCTTGGTTTCAGGCTCGATCCCAGGTAGGGGGTATGCAGGAGGCAGCTGATCAGTGTTTCACTCTCACATCATTGTTTCTCACTGTCCCTTCCTCTCTCTCTCTAAAAATTAATAAATCCATAAAAACACAAACCAAAACATGATTCTTTACTCCATCTGTGAGTGGAGATATCTTGTCTTTTCTTCTAAAAATGTGCCCCTTGCCCTGGCTGATTTGCTCAGTGGTTAGAGTGTTAGCTTACAGACCAAAGGGTTGCAGGATTGATTACCAGTCAAGGGCATGTATTTCATTTGTAGGTTCCCCAGCCCCAGTAGGAGCGCATGTAAGAGTCAACCAATTGTTGGGTCTCTCACACATCAATGTTTCTCTCTCTCTCTGCCCCTTTTCCACTCTTTCTATAAATGACTGGAAAAATATCCTCAGATGATGATTTTTTTTAAAGTGCTCCTTTTTGTACATTATTTTGACAGCACACATTTTCTATTTTATTTTAACGAATAATAATGGTAGAAGAAAAAAAGAAATTTATCAATTCTACACTAGACCTGTGCTCATTCAGGTCTCTCAACCTGGAAGCTCTTTGTCCTTCTGTCAACCCTTCTCCAACAGCTGCTCATTTGGAAAGCCATTCTCAGTTTGGCCTGCTTTTCTTTGGACATGTACATACTGCTCTTCACATTTCTTCTACTCCACTTAAGTGTACATAAGATATTGTTTGTGCCCCCGCTGGTTTGGCTCAGTGGATAGAGCATTGGCCTGCAGACTAAAGGGTCCCAGGTTCGATTCCAGCCAAGGGCACATGCCTGGGTTGCGGGCTCGATCCCCAGTAGGGGACATGCTGGAGGCAGCCGATCAATAATTCTCTCACATTATTGGTGTTTCTCTCTCCTCTCTCTCTCTCTCTCTCTCTCTCTCTCTCTCTCTCTTTCTCTCTCTCTCTCTCTCTCTCTCTCTCTCTCTCTCTCTCTCTCCCTTTCCCTTCCTCTCTGAAATAAATAAAGCAATATTTTTTAAAAAGATATTGTTTGCTTCCATGTTGACTTATAATTATATAGCCAGCACTTATATAGTACCTACTTCATGTCATGCTCATGTCTACACATTTCACATAATTTATATTAATTTATTTAATCTTTACAGAAACCCTATGAGGTAGATGTTCTTTGTTTGCCATTTTAAAACTGAGGAGAGATTGAAGCAGGTTGAATAATAACGTGCCCAATATCACACATCTAGTAACACAGGCAAGATGAGTTTGTTTTCTTACCTTCCCATCTTCTTGACGTAACTCAATTGAGTAATGAAATTTCACAAAAGACAAATGTGAGGCCACATTACTTAAAGCCTAATAAACAGAATGGTGGTGATGATATCCCAATGTATACAGCTCATTTGTTCATTAATTCTTTCAAGAAATGTTTGTGAGAACAGACCAAGTGTTAGGGATTATGCTTGGCATCCATGATTCAAGGATGAGATAAAATAAATATTTAACTTACTCAATTTGGTCAGAAGTAAAGAGGATATGGAGAGATGCTTGGGGGAACAGAGGAACCAGATCATATTAAAAATGTATATTTTGTCATATTTGAGGACTGTGTTTAAAATAAAAGTCAACATGTTTGTGCATAACACATGGAGAACAACCACAATAAAAAGAGAATTCAGAACCAACACGTATCTGAATGTTTTCACTGACAGAAGTAGTTCCACTGGGAGAAAGACACAGGTTAAAAGGAAGGCTTAGCACAAAGAGTAAGTTTTTAACGATTATTAACTGCAATAAGCTACCACATCCCTGTCACTGAAGGGTTAAGCCTGAGGATGGGCCATTTACTACTCAGAAAAGTTCTAGAAAATCTTATTTTACTAGATTAAAGACTGAACTCCACAAGATGACTTGTTAGTCATCTGAATCAGATTTGAATAAATTTATTGTGCTGCACGGAGGATGGAGAACAACAGTGTGTGCTGTCAAAAACTGTGTAGGATCTGGAGTTTACTGATTCATAGATGCTGGCAGGAAAAAAAGATGAGACTCCTGGATCAGAGACACAGACTTTATTAATCATGGTGAAAGCAGTAGCCGGAACTTCATGTTTCTTTGCCTCAATCCCCCGTGTCCCCCAAGTCCCATGAGGGCAATGCTGAAAGCCATGATGGATGCCTGCATTACAGAGGAAGAACACTGAGCTTGGAGGAATAATCATTTTTATGGTAAATAAAAGCAAGCCTACTCTTGCTCCAGAGGGAGATATTACTGCATCCCACAAGGTTGCTGCTCTCTGCAAACACAACCCTGAGCGATGGCCCAGGTTGTCAATGCCTTGCTTTCTTGGAATAGCCAGTAAGAATGTTCAGGGACATTCAGGGCTCATGGGATTGCCTCTCTCAACATGCACTGCAAAGTCATTGAAAACCTGAATTCCTTGGGCAAGCCAGAGACTCTGATTTCCAAAGAAAGCAGATGACAAGGAGAAAGATATTTCAATAACTTAAGTCCTATTTAAAACAATCCCCGAATAGTGAGAGATAGATGAGATGAAAACAGTTTGCTTCTAAACCTATTGAATCCAGATGGTAAGTTACATATGTCATCAACCTTCTTGTTTATATGCCAAAAGAACTAACCTGTTGGGTACAGGCTTATTTATAAGGTTTCAATGGCAAGAAGGACCCATTTTTCAAGTTCAGAATTGCCCAAATCAGCTCTTTCCTATGCAGAAATTTTCATTAGATTAGGAAAAAAAAAAAGTAAGTTAAAAAACTCAGACTCTTACTGCTTGCAGGAAGATAAAAATGTGTCCAAATGACACAGGTAGATAAATCAACAGTGCCACCTAGTGGAATCATTTATTTATCCAACATAAAATTCTATTTTCTAAGCTCCATCCACTTTTTCCTTGTGGTTTTGCCAACAAAGATGAGCTCTTTAACACCCGTTTTAAAAAAAATTAAACTATCCTTTTCTGACTTTCTACAAATTTACTTTTATGAATAAATTGTGTACAGTACACAAGAGAAACAATTTCTAAAATAGATCAATTGAAAAGCATTGGAAAAATTACATTTCACAGCCTTTTACAAACAAAGAATTTCCCATAATTTCAGCTTTTTCCCATTAAAAAATATCATAAATATGCTACATTTCAGACAATAGTCATCTTGTGAAAAACGACTTCAGAGATCACAAAAATAAAGAGCACTTTGAGAATCAGAATTTTTCAGTAATTTCCAAATCTTATTGGCATCTAGATCACTTTCCTCAGGAGAAATGGGAAGTGAGAAACATGGAAGATGCAGAAGAATTGAAATGCATTTGAGACTCTGGTGATTCTGAAATCCCAGTATATTTTCCTCCAAATGAGGGAGTCTAATATGATAATTGCAATCATGAGTTTCACAGTCACACTCAGATTTGTAAGGTGGAATCATATGAAACTAATGCTCTTTTTGTTTGTTTGTTTTTGTTAATCCTCACATGTGGATAGTTTTTCCATTGATTTTTAGAGAGAGTAGAAGGGAGGGAGAGAGAGAGAGAGAGAGACAGACAGACAGACAGAGAGAGAGGGAGATCGATTGGTTGCCTCATGCACAAGCCCTGATGGGGCCAGGGACTGAGCCTGCAACCTAGATTCTTGCCCTTGACCAGAATACAACCTGGGACCCTTCAGGCCAAGGGCTGGTGTTTGTTTTATCCATAAATCACAAGAGGTTAACATCGATGGTTTCATACGGCTCAACCCCATACATTAAAATCCTAACTCCTCGTGTCCCTTTATGACTATCATTGGGAAAGTTATTTTACCTCAATAAGCCTCAGTCTCCTCATCTTCCCAATGGGGATCATAATACATATCATAATGGATGGTTATGAGAAATTAGTGATGTTTCAGACAGCGCTTCGTAACTACCCTATCCATAGTGAACATGCAAAGAATAGTTGCCATAGTTAATAGCTACTTTACAAAAATATATTTTGAATACGATACAAGGGGAAAGCGTATTAACTGTCAACTATTAAAATGTCTGAATGGCAAAACAGAAAACCATTCTCTCTGCTTGCCTCATTGCCAGCCACTTACGATTTCTTGGAGTTTATTCCTAGCATGTATGAAGTCACGCATCTTCATCATTTAAATAACTGCCCCTTTAAATGTATTTGTTCAGTGAATTAGTTGAAGACACAACCAATTTCTTTCATGAGAGCCTCCAAAGGATGAGGTGCCATTTGGTGATACTTTCTGATGATATGGTCTTCTTCAACTTAGCCTTGAATAAGAGCTTATGTTAAAACTCACTCCCCCCGTCCACACTCCTACACTCTGGTGTGCCTTCCCCCTGTCTAAGCATCTTAGGATCTCCTCTGTGTGTGTGAGCCTCAGATAAAAGAACAACAACATAACTGCTATTGAGTCCTAGTGTTCTTATATACCTTCTTCCCAAATAACTAATCATTTTCACAGGATCCCTCTGAAGACAGTGGTCCAGTTCTATTATTAATGAACCAGAGGCCTGGTGCATGAATTCATGCATGGTTGGGGTCCGGCCAGCCCCACCCCAGATCGGGGTGGGAGGGGCGGATCAGGGGCAGGGCTGGCCGGGGGAAGGGGCCATGGGCAGTTGGCCAGCAGGCCCCAACCCCTGGTCAAACTCCTGGTCGAGGGGACAATTTGCATATTAGTCTTTTATTATATAGGATTATTATTCATTATAATTATTGAAGAAGGGTTCTTATTCAGCTATTATTAATGAAGCTGGCTGTTCAGGTTTGGGGCATTGAGAAGTCCCATGAGAAAGTAATTCAAAGCATTCTTTTATTCATTCTAAAAATAATGATTACGCTCCTCTGACTATCAGACTCTGGTGACATGAAAGGGTAAAGGTTGATAATTTCTCTCCTCGTGGAATATGCAATCAGGTGGCCTCTTGCCAGCAGAACTAAAGATTAGCGCTGCCTCTGACACTTGTTCATGTGCCCCCATGGATAAACAGACACCGAGAAAGAAGAGGGTGTCTGTGGGACGTGCCATGGACCCAGGAACCACCTCATGGTGAAGTGTGGAGGTTACGGGAGGCCTCCCAGCTTGTTCAGTGCAGGAACAAGAAGAACAAGAGGACTCTGTGGCCAGCACAGTGCCAGGTAGGGTGTTCGCTACGTGCTGGCCTGTTTATGATCCGATTTCAAGGTTAAGTAGGGGCCAATGGATTTTTTGTGTGTGTCAACAAAAAAAGTTTAAGTTGGCATTTTATGATTTGTCTGAAATGATGATATTGTTAGCTGATTTTAATCGAACTATTAAGCTTTCTTTCATTTTAAAAATTATAAAACTATTCAGAAAAAAAAAAAATGAGCCTGGACTTAAGAAATATGGATTCCAGACATGACTTTGCCTTCCCTGAGAATCTAGCCTTGTGAAATTCACTGAACCTTTCTTGGGCCTGAGTTGCCACCCCTTTAATGAGGCTGGTTGACTGCATGACTTCTTAAGTCTCTTTCAGATTTAATGCTGATTTTTTTTAGCTTTATTTTTATTGTTGAAACTATATAGATGTCTCCCCCACCCCACCTTTGCCCATTTCCACCTAGCCCCTGCGCCCATCTCCCTCTGGCCATCAGCACACCTTTGTCTGGTGGCATATATGTCATGCATATGTTTTATGGCTAATCCCTTCACCTTCTTTCATCCAGTCTCCCTCCCCTTCCCCTCTGACAGCTGTCAGTCATGCACCCAGGCCTCTGCTTCTATTTTCTTTAGTCAGTTTATTTTGTTCATTAGATTCCACATATAGTGAGATCATATGGTACTTGTCTTTCTCTAACTCATTTTACTTAGCATAATAATCTCCAGGTCCATTCATGCTTTCACAAAAAAGAAAAAAGAATTAATGTTTTTTATTTTGCTGATGACCCTACATGGCAGAAGAAAATATTAAGTATGAATGACAACCAGAATCAAGAGACAGATTTAGAATTGACACCTCTGATTACATAGTCAATTTTTTAATTCCCACAAAATGTATTATAGTGTAATGTAGAATATAAATTTTGGGGAAAGAACTAAAAGCATTTCAAACAGTTCTGCTTTGATGAATCAGGGAGCAATTCTGAATGCCAGTGTTAATAAGCTAGGAAATGAGAGAGAAGAAATGAATCTTGCTTGCTTTCTAGCCTTTGGTTCCATTAAATGGCTCAAGTGAATCACTTGTGAAATTAGAAATGGTTACAATTTACATAGTAATACATTAGAATGTCCTTTACTTACGTATTTCAACAGTGTTTTTCCCCCAAATAAGTGGGCTACATATAAATTGTTTTTCAGAAAATAAAATAATTAGTAACATATTTTTATCCTCACAGTGCTCAGAAAAGTATAAGTATTTAAACATGTTTGCAGATATCAGGGCACTTTTTATCCTTAAGCAACCACATTACAAAGGGAATGTGATTCCCATTACTAAGATAATAAAAAAAAATAAGGTTGATATATAAATAACTTGAAACTGTGTATCTTCTACAGAACTGAAAATTTATGAACTATTTGTGGAACAAATTAAAACATATGCCAATCATGAATAAATGTCAGACAAATTAAGTATGACCTTCAAATCCTAAAATTACAAGTTCATTTCAGTACTTTGTTTTTCTTGTTTCGTTTTAGATTTGTTTATTTACATAGGTATAAGGTAACTGAAGTACTAATGGGGAAAGGGTAAATTTATCTTTCAAACAATGAGAATCCTTATTAAGTGCTTAGCATATAAATTAAATACAAAATAATAATCAGAAATTAGACAGTGTCTCTGGGTTTTGTGTAAGAACGCGAACAGTAGTTTTCCCATTTTTTAGTTCATTCGTTGAAATTCTTACCTTTTCCCAGTTTCTTGGATAAAAAGCTGCTGCATAAATAAAATAAAAAATGGTACTAGCTAGCATTGATCTCATGGGTGATCTAGCAGACCAAGCATGCGCCCATGCTGTGGGTTCAATGCTGAGGTGTTCACGGGCTCATTGGTTTGCTGCCAACAGAAGATAAGTCTAAATCACCACGGACTGGCTGTGGGTGGTAAAGTCATTTGGAAGACAAACAGAGCAGCATCATTTCATTCAAAAGTGTCTTTGACACTGCTTTGACCATTTGAAATTATATTATCAGAAAACATGATATTAATCACAATATTGAGAATTTTTTTAAGAGGGTAAATTGTCTTTATATTGCTTTGATAGCCTCAAAAAATAAAGAGTGACTTCAGTTCAATGTCATTGTCAACAGATTTTACATTGAACCTTCCAGTTTAGGATCTCTATAAACCATTACATTACACAGCATCAATAGTATATTGATTTAAAGTTGAGATGGCATATAAAATTCTTGTCCTCACAACCAGATAAGAGATGCAATAATTTCTATGCTATTTCACACCAAATAAGTGATTGACTACAATAATTCATAAAGAACTAATATATCCTATATGATAAAGCGGTATTATGCAAATTGACCGTCATACCCTCACACAAGATGGCCACCCCCATGTGGTCACAAGATGGCCACCACAAGATGGCCGTCAGGGGAGGGCAGTTGTGGACAACCAGGCAGCAGGGGAAGGCAGTTAGGGGTGACAAGGCTAGCAAGGGAGGGCAGTTAGGGGCCACCAGGCCTACAGAGGAGGACAGTTGGGGGCAATCAGGCTGGCAGGGGAGTGGTTAGGGGGTGATCAGGCTCTCAGGCAGAAGTGGTTAGGGACAATCAGGCAGGCAGGCAGGTGAGCGGTTGGGAGCCAGCAGTCCCAGATTATTAGAGGGATGTCTGACTGCCGGTTTAGGCCCGATCCCTGTGGGGTCCCAGATTGGAAAGGGTGCAGGCTGGGCTAAGGGACACCCCCCTTCAGTGCATGAATTTCATGCACCAGGCCTCTAGTATATATATAAAAGGCTAATATGCAAAGTGTCCCCACGGGAATTTGACCAAGAGGCCAGGAGTTCTATCGCTCACTATGATGCACTCTGACCACCAGAGGGTGGCACAGAATGAAGGCAGGCCCTGGCCAGCAGTCAGAAGGCCCGGATTGGCCCTGATCGCCTGTCAGGCCTAGGGACCCTACCTGTGCATAAATTTCGTGCACCGAGCCTCTAGTATTCTATAAAATGGCTTGCCTAAATCTCAAAGTTAGAGAACAACTCTATTGCAGGCTTAAAATACTTTAAAATAAAGTTTAAATCCATTTACAGTGATCAATGTGTCAGAAAAAAGATTTAGTCTTGATTTCAAAATGTTTAGGGAAATGGGGATCATATCAAAATAGAAATGATTTCACATGCTTTTTAAAAATTACCCAAAATTTTTAATATTTCGGTGCTGCTTCCAGAAATAATATGTGCTTTTCATTTACCAAATTGAAAATAAGGCTCATGGAAAGGGGGCAAAGGATTCATAGATGAGGTACAAGGAAGAAAAATATTTGAAATAGAGGGGGAAACAGAGGAAACAGAAAGAGAGATATATTTCAATAGTATGCCCTATTTCAGTTCAGTTTTAAAGGCATAATATTTTATCAGTAAATGTACTAGATAGTAGAGATTGATAACAGTAAAGGAGGTAACCCAGAAAAACTTGGACAGCTAAAGTGAACAGCACAATCAGCAATGTGAGGTGTCACTTTACCTAAGAGACGAGGCACAGTAAAGTAGGTGGCCAAATTTGTGATCATTTTTTTAATTTCTAAATGCTGGGTTGAATTGTGTTCTCTCCAAAATGTATATGGTCTAGTCCTAAACCTCAGTACCTTAGAAGGTGACCTTATTTAAAAATAGGATCATTGCTCAGATGTGATTATTTAAGATGAGGTCATATTGCAGTAGGTTGAGCCACTAATCCTATATGAATCCTATATGACTGGTGTCCTTAAAAGTAGGGGAAATTTGGACACAGACACACATACAGGAATGCCATAGGAAGGTGAAAGCTAGATTACGTGTTGCAGAAGCCAAAGAAAGCCAAAGATTTCTCAGCAAACCAGGAGGACTGAGGCAAGATTCAGATTCTCTTCTACAGCTCTTACAAGAAACTAACCCTGTGAACACCTTGATCTTGAACTTCTAGCCTCCAGAACTGTGAAAAAAATAATTTTTTAAAAAATATACCAATTGTTGTTCTTTGTTATAGCTCCCCTAGAAAACTAATACAATAATCATGACATATATTGCACTTTTTTAAAGATTTTTTATTGATTTTTTTTTAGAGATTGGAAGAGAGGAGAGAAAAAAACATCAATGTGAGAGTGAAACGTCATTTGGCTGCCTCATGCATGCCCTCTACTGGGGACTGAGTCTGTAACCGGGGCATGTGCCCTGATCAGGAATCAAACCTGCAACCTTTTGGTGCATGGGACTATACCCTACCAACTGAGCCACACCAGCCAGTTGTATCTTTTAAGTATTAAATTGTTTGATGAATCTTTGTGCTAGGATGTCCTTATTGATTTCAAGGAATTCAAGTAGAGAAAGATGGAAGAAACCATGATAAGAGTGGGCAGCAATAAAAAATGGGAACAAATAATGAAGTTCTGATGTCAGTGACTCTGCTTCAAAGTTGCCCAGGCTCATTTATTAATCATTTACACTATTTTTATTTTATGTGTCCTCCTTGCTCTTTCCAGCTGGGCCATATTTCTCACCTTGGGAGCCCTTGAGGTTTCCATTATAGGATCAATCTGCAGAAAATAAAGCAAGTCCACACTATGTGAAACTATTTCTTCCCAACTGGTCATCCAACATGAGAAATGTGGCTTCATAAGGAACCAAAATGAGTCTTTGATGCAACATTTGAAATGTGCCCAAGTCTTGTCACCGTCACCGCTGACTTGATGTGCGTAATTACTTCCCCCAAATGGCAGGAAAGTGCTCAGAGCTGACATAAATATCACTTAACATTCTCAGGCAGCAAATCTTTTTAAACATATTAGCCTTGTGGAATACAATAGATGAAAAGGAGAAAATTGCCTCAGAATTGTAGGATTAAATAGAAGTGTCTTTAGGAGCAATTGCTCCATTTTCAGTTTATAGGTTGCCAGAATTGCATTTTTTTTGTAGTGCATGAGTATGGCAGAATTCCTCACAAAACAGCTAAATTCAAAAACTCGGTACCTGAAATGGCGATCCTCCAGTAGGAACATCACTCTTCCACTCTCACTGACCTAGGGCCAGTCTCTCAACCAGAGAGTCTAAGGAAGAGCACACAGGCAACTGCTTTGGCCAAGTGCCTCCCTGCACCACATCCTCGCCAGCTTGTGTTCCCGATCATAACCAACTTCCTTATGTTACAGGCGAGTAAATTTAAGGATGGATATTTTTGATGTTTTTAAATGCCTTCATCAAAGCCACCCAGGTGGTAGCAACAAAAAACAATTTCCTTATTCCAAGTCTAATGCCTGAGCATCGGGACAATGCATGACGTCAGTAATGGGTCAGCCACTCTCCTATCCTGTTCCCTCTAAAGTCATTGACACTTGCCCTGCGGGTGTGGCTCAGTTGGTTGAGCGACATCCCATCCACCAAGAAGCCCCTGGTTCAATTCCTGGTCATTCAATTCTTGGTCAGGGCACATGCCCATGTTGTGGGCTCAATCCACAGTAAAGGCAACTGATCGATGTTTCTCTCTCTCTCTCTCTCTCTCTCTCTCTCTCTCTCTCTCTCTCTCTCCCTCTCCCTCTCCTTCTCCCTTTTTCTAAAATCAATAAAAACATACATACAAAAAGTAAACAAATTAAACACATGGAAATTAAATGTTGAACCATTGAAAGCAAGGATGAGTATGGTAAAACTTTCTCATTGCATCTTGAAAGGATGTTCCCTGCTTTCCAAGTTCTGGCATTAAAGAAAAGATCACCATGTGGGTTACAACTTGACTCTTCTCCAGGTCACCTGATCCTTTGCCTATAACTTGTGCCCTAAAATCTATATGACAACACTTAGTTCAATAATAAATAACCCAACAGTCATCAATACTGACAACATCCTTTAGAGGCAGATTTCAAGTTATCATAATCTTCCATTTCTTGTAAAGTCCCTTACATTTCTAATTACTCTGTTTCTGTGCCTTATGCTAAAGCCTCTTTGATAGTGTGAAATTGGGGAGGATAAGTAGTAATAGTAATGGCAAAGTGTGATATCTCAACCCCAAAAAGGCTTGACAGTCTAATAGCCATAGAAAGGTAGTGTCACTTAACTATTCGGTCTTGTGGGGGTTTAATAATTCATATTTCTGCCCAGTTTATTTTAAGTATTTGAACCATAAATATGAGTTGCTGTTGTTTTAATGCCCCCACATTTAACTACATGTGGCTTAACAAAAATCAGGATATTTAAAGAGGTCTGTTTAACCTTCTATGTATATTGTAAGCACTAGAAAATCCATATCATTTCAGGCATCTAATTCTAGCACATTCTTCATTTAGAGATTTTAGGAAGTTACCATAAAGGATTGGCACACCACAGAACTATTTACCACAAACTAAAGATGTTGAGCAGAATATTTTCTGATAATGTATTTCTAATTACCAACTCATGAAGGAATTAATGAAGGGTATTTTTCAAGCATGGCAGGAAAAAAAAGTAGTTAATGATATGTTCAGTGAGAAGTAATAACGGTGAAATCTAGCAAAGGAGACACTGAGGCATAAAAGAGTTTAGTAGAAAAAAGTTAGGGAAAAACTTTACAAGTCATCCAGAACTCTGGAGAAATAGAGATAGAGAAATCAAGAAGTATGGATTCACTTGCAATATTTTAATCAGAAGTGTAAGAAGAGTCAAAAATTAGAGGGAATATGAGTTAGATTTAATTCTAGTTTGAGCTAAGAGCTAAATTCACAACTAGCATTAGAGCTCATGTTAGTATTGAGTTAGAGTTCTAGGTCAAATCTGACGTGCTTCAGTTTACTTTCAGATGCCAGAGATCAGGGAATACCACAAGTCGGAAGCACCCAGCTACTAGTCAACACAGTTTAGATCAAGTCAAAATGATATCTCTTCATAGATCGTAACCTACAAAAAAAAAGTTCTATCTACTCTGTTCATCAGATTTTAACCATCAGTATAGTTATTTCTCACAAACATGCCTGATGCTGATTACTGTCCACTGTAGGAAAGTGCATCTTTCTGATGGCCCAGCCCTGGACTCTTATGATCTCCCTCTGCACTGAGCAGACTGGTAAGCTGTCTCAATGGTAAGGTTTTTTCATTTGATCAATGGTCTGTCACTGCTAGGAAAAAGACATGCAACTGAGGTGTTTCAATATTCTCTGCAGGAAAAGTGATTCACAATCAGGATCCAGGCTGAAAATGCCTCTTCCACTGAGAATACTTTCTACGAGGCAGTTCTAGCTGCCTCACCTCTTGTGTTTACTGTTTAAAATTCCACTTGGTTTGGGGGAGAAAAATGTATGCACCACAGTAGAAAACAATAAAAATAAAACCAGGTATTTGATAGTGTTTCAACCAGGTCTGATATCCTGAGAAGGACTCGTCATTTTTATCCTTTAGTCTGAAATAAATAACTTGCATCCAATCATGAGGAAACACCAGACAAACACAAATTGAGAAACATTCTGTAAAATGACTGGCCTGGATTCTTCAAACATGCCCATGTCATAAAGGAAAGGGTGTGGAACTTCTCCCGATTGAAGGAGACCAAAGAGACATGACAACTAAATGCAATATGCATCCTAAGCCCCATCCTCAAAAGAGTAAAAAAGGACCAGAAAGGGAATTACGGGACAACATTGCAATGTGATTCCTAGAATAAAGTATCAATGTTAAATTATTAGCACTGGATAACTGTGTTCAGCGGTTACATAAGAGACTATCCTTGCTCCTAGGAAACACAAATTGAAATGTTAGGAGACAAAGGGCCATAATGAGTGCAAATTGTTCTCAAATGTGTCTTCTTTAAAGAATTAAGTTGTTTGAAACTCTTGAATTCAGGGTAATTTTTTTTTAAATAATGAGAATTAATGCTTCTTTTTGGCACATATCTGAAATACATTGTTTTATTTTTAATTATTTATTTTAAATAATTAAAACTTTCAGAAAAGTTACAAGGATAATACAGAGATCTTCTGTATACCCTTTGCATAGAAACATTGATTGGTCAATGTTTTGCCATATCTTTTGGCATACTATCTCTCCCAGATTTATATTCTATCGATACATATAATATACACTGAGTGGCCAGATTATTATGACAGGCCAGATTATTATGAACACCCCATCAGTACTTCATTGACACTTCCAAAAATACTGAATATTGAAAACTTCCTAAGCAAATACTCTCAATGTTTTATTATTATCATTATTTGCATAACTAATTCACTTCATTGTACTGATGGGGTGGTCATAATAATATGGCTGGTCATAATAATCTGGCCACTCAGTGTATATGTGTATACATATACATAATATATACATAGGTATATGCATACATACATTTCTACCTGGGAGAACATCTCCTTTCTTTTTGATCAGTTTAAAACATTTAACAAAAACATAAAGTAAATTGCATACGTTTACTTGCCCACTGAGAAAACAAAACACCTATGATTACAATAAATGTCTGTTTGCTATATAATCTGCATCAACATTCAAATTAGAAGAGAAAATTGAGGGTAGTGATAACTGCATTTGCGTGGACAATTATGCTTGCTTCATTAAAGTGAGGAAATTTGTTAAGGAAAAGAAAACCCAGAGCTATAATGACAGAGCTGTTCACATCTCCTTGCAGATGGGCAAAATATTCACTGTTAGTCAGGTGCTTCATGTGCCCTTTCTTTGGGAAATAAAGAGCAACACTGATAAAAGGATTGTCTATACTTGGCAGTGCCCAAATGTCCATGATCATGTTGTTCCTAACAAAATCTTCATTTTTTCCCTGTTTTTTAATATCATACTTCGAATCATTCCATTGGAACCCAGCTGAGCTCAGTCAGGCTGGCAAGGTTGAATGTGCCTGCCAGGCAGGCTTAAGTATTTCTTATATGTCTTTGTGGATACTGAAAAGGTTACTGGATTAAAACTGTTGATATATATGAATTGAAACCATCCCTCTTCAGGTGTAAACCAGCATGTGGCCTTTCTAAAGATGAGATGATCTGGCAATAATAATAAATACTGTAGCTGACGTTCATCTAAGTTAGCTGTCAAGTACACTGCCAGAGTGAATTACTTAATCAATTTTACTGATGAGTATCTTAAATAGCATTCAGCTTAAATAGTGATGTGTTTTCCAGTTAAGAAAAACATAAGGCAAAACAGACCCGTTTTCACTACTAAAATACAAGGCATTACTTTTACTAAAAATTAAATCATGTATCTCAACCAAAAGAGGAGTTAAGTCAAATCCACCTTCTCTGACTACTTGTTCAAATATAATTTTGCACTCATGCTTCTTCCTATAGAGGCCATGAATGTGCTCATCGAATGAGAGTATCTTTATTCCTAAGAGTACCAAGTGAGCCATAGGGTAGTCAAACATTGAGAGGAATCTGGCATTTCTCTCAATTTGCAAAGGATCCGAAACAATTTTTAAAAGACAAAACTCAGTAAATTAAAGAGTGAGAAGTAAAATGTGTATAAATTTTTACACATTTTATACACACAATAACTCTTCTACTATCGAGTTCATTGGTCCCAAACAACAAAATCCAATTCGTTAATTTCAGCAGAAAAGGGAACTTATAGAATAAGACATAGCAACTCAGAGAATTTAGGGAACAGAGGAAACGAGGGAGAGAGGGGACTTAGGAGGAGAGAAGTGGGAGAAGCAGAACTCTGAATAGGAGACATTGATGGTCTCTTGAGTATCCTTTTATCTGAGTTTATTCAGGACAGAAAATTAAGGCTAATGTGAACAGGCTGGCTATCCCCAAAAAGAGAGCGTAGGTCAATGAGGAATGAGACTTAGTATGTTAAATTCAAAAGGAAGAACAAAACTTAGTGAAATTTTTATCTATCGAAATTACTGAACGGTAAGTTTCAGCTCTGTAACAATTAGAATCCTTCTATGAGAGGTCAAAACACAATTCATAGATGTGTCCAAAGAGCAACAGTGTGGTCAGGCATATAACAAAGGTAATTTCTAAATTGATTGAAAATTACCCAGGTGACTCCCAAGGTCCTTTCCAACTTAGATTCTGTTATTTCTTCTTGACAGTAATATAACCTTCTATCTCTCAAAATATTTTTCCCAGGAAATATGGCCAAAGCCCAAATGTAGTCTTCTCAGAAACTGTTGTGAGAGATGTTTCTTTTATTTCAAATATATTATTCTATTGGTAGTTACAACATAGTCCAGGAATATAAAGTACAGCATAGAGAATATAGTCAATAATCCTATATAATAAAAGGCTAATATGCAAATCTACCAAACAGCAGAATGACTAGTCGCTATGATGTCCACTGACCACCAGGGGGCATATGCTTAATGCAGGAGCTTCCCCCTGGTGGTCAGTGCGCTCCCACAGGGGGAGCACCGCTCAGCCAGAAGCCCTGAGCCAGGCTCACAGCTGGCGAGAGCAGTGGTGGTGGCAGGAGCCTCTCCTGCCTCCATGGCAGCACTGGGGATGTCCAACTGACGGCTTAGGCCTGCTCCCTGTGGACTCCTGGACTGCAAGAGGGTGTAGGCCTGGCTGAGGGACCCCCCCCCCACCCCCGAGTGCATAAATTTTGTGCACCGTATCTCTAGTACTGTAATAACTATATATAGTGCCAGTTGGGAACCGGAAATATTGGGGAAACACTTTGTAAAATATATGTGTAACCACTATGCTGTACACCTGAAACTAATACAAAATAATATTCAACGTAAACTGTAAGGGAAAAAAAGAGATAAAATTCCAGCATTCAAAAAATTACTGCATGGCTGATGTGGCTCAGCAGTTAAGTGTCCACCCAGGAATGAAGAGGTCGCCAGTTCCATTCCCAGTCAGGGCACATGCCCGGGTTGTGGGCTTGATCCCCAGTGTGGGGCATGCGGGAGGCAGCCGATTGTTGATGTTCCTTTCTCATCGATGTTTCTATCTCTCTATCCCTCTCCCTTCCTCTCTATCAATTAAAAAAATTAATTACTATTAACTTTCAAAATGCCCAAATTAATCTAGAAATCATCCATTTAAAACCCAAATATGTAGGGCATATTTCATTAGCATGTTTTTTTAATCCAACTCCTCTGCTTGTTAGTATTCATTTCTAACTGCAGAAGTTCTGGGAACAGGGGCCAAAACTGTGGACTTGGATTATAACTACATATTATTCATATATAATCAAAATTAATCTGATAATATGGATATTTTACAATTAAATGATTTCTGCATATAACCTGATAGATTCTCAGATGCAGTTTTAATATAGGTTGACCCTATTTCTGAAAAAGTATATATAATTCCACTCTTCAGAGAGTATTTTTCAGTATACTAGTAAATTGTGCTAAAGATGGACAAGGAATATATATTTGAAAATTATTCTTCAGGTAGTGGATATGCACTTTCATTGAGCAAATACAGATCCATCAAAAAACATCTGAACTTGTCTCGGGCAAAATAAACATAAGCATTTCTTATTTGTAGTTTAATGGCTTATATAATTTACAATCAGAAAATCTCAGGTGTGCCTTACACACAATACACATACACATAGGCAGGATCTAATATATTGAGTGATTAAACCTGAGTTTTTACTAAATATTAACTAGAAATCAAGAATTAAATCAGAATACATAGCTAATAAACATTGTCGCCAAGAATTCAAATTTTCTAAAGAATTTTTAGAAAGAAAGCAAAGAAGTTGTAAAAATAAAAGGCAATGTTGACCTTAATGTTCCTATTTTAAAAGAAAAATGTGGCCAGATTGTTGAAATAATAAAAGGAGGAAAAGGTGTAAAATTCATTAGAAGTTTTTTCAAAGAAGATGGCGAGATTTCTTTGAAAAATTAAACTTCTAACAGAGCATGGAAGCTTTTCTTTATTTTTAGTTCAAAATCTGTTATGAAGGAAGATTTCCAGGGAAGAGAAATATAAAAGGCAGCACCAGACCTCCCAACACTGCAGACTTCTAACACCCCCGGGCACAGCAGTTGTCTCCTCCGCCCACAGATTTCCATCATCCCTGCAGCCCGTCTTCAACCATGTGAGGACAAGCCGTCAACATAACTGATAACAAACGCAATCTGTGTATCGGAGGGAAAGTTAATAGTGAGTGTATTCAAAATACCACTTATCCCAGAAGACACAAGGACATCCTGGAATTAAGAAATATGGTCCCTTCTCACATTCCATCCATTGTGAATAATCGTTGACTACTTTGAGTTTAGTTTTTTGATTCCATCGGAATGACAAATTCACAAAACTCTGGGAAGGCGTCTAAAGGTTGCACAGGGGAACCCAGGTGAATGAAGCATGATGATGTGTAACTCAAATCAGTCCACCATGTGATTAAGCAAATCCTTTTATCCCTGTATGTTTTTTTCTCAACAGCAAATAGTATATTGTATTCATTATATTTTATAAAAATATATTATATGTAACATAATGCATACTACTAAATAATATATCAATTAAACTGAATATTAGTATTATACAAATGCTTTATTTTGGTATCATTATAGCATATACCTGAACTTGTCTCGGGCAAAATAAATATAAGCATTTCTTATTTGTAGTTTAATGGCTTATATAATTTACAAACAGAAAATCTCAGGGGTGCCTTACACACAATACACACACACACACACACACACACACACACGATGTAATATATCAAGTGACTAAACTTGAGTTTTTACTAAATATTAACTAGATATCAATAATTAAATCATAGTACATAGTTATAGCTAATCAGCATTGCCTCCAATGAACTTGGAGGGCTAAGGTTGGCATATATTTGAGAAACTGAAAGTGAAACAGAGTATAGAAAAGTATTTTGGAAAGAAAGCAAAAATAATCTTCTGTCATTCCATCTTAAAACCACTGCTTCACTAAAAAAAACATTCATGGATTGAAAACATAAAATATTATATCTGCTTTGTGCTGCTCCTCATATAGATATTCACACAAGACTGCAGGAAGCCCAGCCTGAGAGCCATACAGAGAAGAGGTTAAGAACACGGACTCTGGAGCCGGACTAACTGATTTTCACTAGGGTTGAGTTGTTTATTTCTAACTTGCCTTCAGCAACTTATTTAAGGTGCCCAATCTGTAAAAATTGAATCATAACAGTAGTAATATTGCTAGGATTGTTGTAAAAACACAAGACGGAAATATATGCAATGCACTAAAAACACACCAAGCATGTTATGCTGACTAAATAAATTTTGCTTTTCAATTGTATGTGTGCACACATACTTAGAGACAAACAGGCTCTTACCCAAATTTGCACACACATATATCAAGGAAAAGAGCCATGGGAATTATTTGGAAACAGAGAATTATTGTGAAAAGAACATCGCTTCTAGAAGCAGAAGATGGGGGTTAATTTCCTAGCATCAGCAGCCACCAGTGTGTTCAATTTGTAGGGGCTTTCTGATACTCTCCTTCCCCAATTTTTTTGCAGTTAATTTTTCTATGTTCTAGAAATAAAGTATTTATAAGCTTCATAGATTACAGATAAATCTCTTTTATTTTGGTTCTTATATTTTACTCTTAACCAGGACACTTTTTTAAATGTGTCTTTGTCTATGTTAAATACTATAGCAGTAAGATAAAGCTTTAAGAATGTATTTATTATTTAGCACAATTGTAGAAGTTTCATTTTAGAAGTCCATACAGGAAATAATGAGGGGAGAACATGGAATTGTAGGCATTTTAATCTAAATACCAAACTGAATTGGATTTTCGAATTCCCAGAATACATTACGAGTGAAGTTATAACAAGTCTCTGTGTGCTCAAATATAAAAATAATGAACATTCCCACTTTAAAAAAAATGTTTTTATTGATTTTAGAAAGAGAGGGAGGGAGAGGGACAAGAAGAGAGAAACATCGATATGAAAGAGAAACATCGATCGGTTGCCTCCCATACTCATTCCAATGGGGACCGAACCCACAACCTGGGCATGTGCCCTGACCAGGAATTGAACCAGCAACCTTTTGGTACACAGGATGATGCTCAGCCAACTGAGCCACACCAGCCAGGGCATGATTCCCACTTTTAAAATTTAGATGAAAGATGTTAGTGTAATAGGGGGAAAAACAGCCCTGACTGTTGTTATATGAAAGTATTTCTCAATATTCTTTCTGTTTTCATTACTTCTCTTCCTGTACACGTGTATTTTCAAGGATGTGTTCACACACATGCTCACAAAGCTACAAGTGTTGTGCATTTTATATTGAGAAAATATCAAATCTGTTGAATTTAAAGACAGAGCCCAGGGGAAATTTCGATTTTCATCAGGAAGACACTTCTCTTTCTGGCTTTCATTTTCTTAAAGATATTTAATATTCTGAAAGAGATATTCAAACATTTAATATACCGGAGCCATAATGAAGTGTATATCCTAGGAGAAAAGGGAGAGGGAAGGCAAGAAAAAAGGACAGCCAGAAAAGGCAGGTTGGATGAGCTGGCAGAGATGAGGAAAAGATGGAGATCCATGTGTCCTGTGATCAACAATGATCTGCAACCTAGCACCTGTTGGCCACCCTCCAACACTGCTGGGAGGGACAGCGATGCATCCTAAAGAGATGGCTGGATCCTGGAGTACAGGGACTGCCACCTTCCTAAGATTTCTGCCCCAAGTTGAACAGAAGCAGCAGAGGGGCATTCCTCCACACGTCCTCTAGGACAGCATGGTGGGCTCCTCCGCAGGAAGGCCTGTGGGAGCAACACCCACACCCGAGAGATCCGCCCCATGCTCCGGCACCATGTGAGACGTGAATTATTGTTCTCACTCTACGGAATACAAGCCACAATGAAGATTCCCCCATTTCAGTGGAATGGGGGATCAGAGTCAGATTGAATTTGAATGAATGCAAATTTTTTAAAATATATTTTTATTGATTCTAGAGAGGAAGGGAGAGGGAGAGATCGAAACATCAATAATGAGAGAGAATCATGGACTGGTTGCCCAGCATGTGCCCTGACCAGGAATCAAACCATGACCTAGAGGTTGACACTCAACCACTGAGCCACGCTGGCTGAGCTGAATGAAGGCATATTTTAAAGTATGCTTGAAGATGTTCAGTTCTAGCTCCAATACAAACAGATCTCCGTAATCAATACTTCCAATTGTACAATAACAAAAGGCTGGATAAACAAAAAGTCAACAACTTTACTTGAAACCATTAGAGAACTGTTTGCAGAGCAAACAGGACCCTGAAACTCTAAAGAGACAGGGGTATCCTGATTACCTGCAAATGGAGCAGGTGGGACCAGGAACTGGTGAAGGATTGAAATGGCAATTTTGACCACTTGCTAGAGGCTGAGTGTGAAGCAGCATGAGAATGAGAAATTAAAGCCACAGCATGGGTAGGCCCCAACACTTTCATGGGGACCTGCCTTCAGGAACTTCACCAGGTTCTCACAGTGACAATGTAGGAAGATTGTTTTTTGGTTCTGGTGGAGGGGGTAAGAACGGGGTGCAATAGTATTTATCCTAAAATTGTACCCAGACAATCAATGGGTCCATGCTGTCTGTCGCTACTTGAGTCAATTAAGCAGAAATAGGGTTGAATCATAAATGAGCATTTATTCCAATATTGCCAGCAGTATTATGGGAGAGCAGCAGGTCATCCACAAAACTCTGCTCTGACGCCTCTCCCCCAGCTGCTTAAGTTGGGTAGAAGGACAAAGATTACATGGGGAAGTAGGCAAAAGGCATGCCATATGGGCAGTTTACAGGTCTGGAGATTTGCAAAGGCCTGCGGGTATGCAAAGGTCTGGGGGTCTTCAAAGGGCTAGCAATTCTGGTTTCTGCAACAAGGCTGTTAATCTTTTCATGATAATAGGCAGCTCCCTGATGGGGAGGATGGGCTGCATTTCCAGGTGAGCCCCCAGGTCTCATATGCAACTCCCATCCAGGTTAGAATGTGTCTTCTTTAATCAGAACAAAACAACCATGGTTAACAGAGCATGATTAATATGTCTTATAATTATAGTTGGTGCCCAAGATTCTGTTTCTGCCCCTAACATTTCCCCACTGCTATTTTTTTTCATCTCATATCCATGAGATTAGTTTTAAATGAAAAGTCTCAGGGGGATGGAATACAGCGAATGCAGAATCTAAAAAGAGGAAGACATGGAATACAGCAACAAGCAATTAGACTACAAAAAACTAAACAGGAGAAAAATTCAAAAGAATTTCCACAACCCAGACAGGTTATGTAACCAGGAAGTTAGGTAGGAAAAGTCAAATCCCAAAAACCCTTTTCGTGTTACCTTGGAGATGGTTTCCCTAATTTATTGAATGTTGTTTTCTATCAATTGAGAATTGTCAGAAGGATTAAAATAACATATTCCTTTAAATTCCTCACAACCGTGGTTATGCTGCAACAGCAAATAATCTATTGCTGTCCAATTCTCTAGAACTACCTCCCTCTCCTGGCTCAGCTCTGGATGTATCCCATGTATAGTCCTAGAGGTGGCATTCAGGGCTTTTACCATGCTACAAGCCAGCCCAGTCACTTCTACACTAAGGGAGCCTACCATTACCAGCATAACAAAAATGGTTAAAGCAAAATACTCAGCAGGGCTCCACAGGTGGAGATTACCATTGCTGGCTGGTGCCACAGCCCTGAGAGGGTCTCTTTTGGTTCAGACCCTCTGATGTTTCTGAGGCATAAAGACAGTCAGTCGTCCTAAGGAACAAGGCCACCAGGTGCTGTCCGCAGGGTTACATGAATCAACACTTACCCCACATACCAGAAACCAACTGACTGGCAGCTTAGTGTATCCATTACCATTAGGGAGGGTGAAATTATCAGAACAATTCACATTGTAGTTACTAGATACTTAAAGAAAATAACTAGAACACCCAATAAAAGTCAGACATTCACCACAGGACGTTACTACAGCAACCTTTAGAGCAAACAGTCCTGCATCCTTTTCCTGGACGTGGGTCCCAACATATAAAGGTCCCCTCTGTGATTTTCTTCCCAAAATGAATAGAATAATTCTATATATTAGCAATAGGTGTCCCAACTCCTACTAGGCAAAATGTAAAGGTCTTTTCTACATAGGTTCCTCCATTACCAGCTTCAGAGCAGTTGGAGTGGTGAGAAGAACATCTCAGGGTCCTGTCCATTTTTCCTCTGGTTGGCCCATCCTCCTTGCTCTGCTTCTGTCTAACTGCCTACCACATCCTCTCAAGGAACTTAGCTCTGAATTCTTCCATGGAAAAGGGGGTGCAGGGTTTCTTCTGAAACTAGTTCATGCTGAGGAGGGTGAAGTTTTCTTTTAAAGCCAAGAGATCCTTGCTCTCTGTCAGAGGGACAATGAGGCCTGGGCACAGAAGGAGATGGTAATGGTGTCTAGAGATTATATTCCCTACATGTGAGTAGGGCTTGTAACTGGTGGAGACAAACTGTGTTATAAAATTTAGTATTATTGGGTGAATGTTAGAACAGCAAGAATTACAACAAATGCTCTGGTGGAAGGAAAAAACACTTCAGTTCTAATAATTCCCTATTGAAACACAAGTTTTCCCCTAAAATCATCCTCATTTTTATTAACGAGCTAAGACCAATTAACTTTCTGTACTAAGACTAGTTACAATTTGGCCTGATTGTTTGCATGAACACAATAAGAATAACAATTGATCATATAGGTTTGTTGTTGTTGTTTTAAGATATGCTTTGCTGGAATCTCATGATCCAGATTTAATTAGCACCACAAGGCAAAGAAGCTAAGCCACCTAGCTGCTTTCAGGTTGTTATGCAATACCTGTAGACTTGGGTGCATTCCTCAATTTGAGGTCCCCAAGGATGTCTTAAGGTTCCTTCCTTGCCATCTCTCAGGAAAGCAACCTTCATTCCTCACATGGAAAGGCTGCCATGAACCATGTGACAAGCAAGACACTAGGCTTTCTGCAAGGGGCTTATTGGCTTCATTCCTTAAAGCTTTCTGGTGACATCCGGAGTCCAGGCATGTTAGACATGACATTCCAAGGTCTTTGTTAATAAAACCACAGTTGGAAACTGGTCTTATTGAATTCATGCAAAGAAACATATTGCCATGACTCACTCATTAAGAACTGCCAAATTCTGGAGGGATCAGGTAGGGAAAAAAACATATAATTTACCAAAAGATAGAAAGCAAGCTAAGTACATCAGTAATCAAAGTTACGTTACAGACAGACAGACAGACAAGAGTTTTCGGTGGCTGATGCCTTGAGAGGGAGAGCAGGGAGGGTCCCCAAGATTAAGAATCCTCAGCAGCTTCTGGGAAGTTCCTGCAATCCCTACCACGGGTTCAGCCCACCACAAGTTGCTGGACCCCCAGCAAAGTGGGATATGCCCCATCCTTAAAGAAATTAAACCACACAACAAAGAGACACAAAGCAACAATCAATAGAAATACTCCTATGTACAATATTTACAGGCGCGCACAACCTACAGACAAGAGCTTCACACCATGCTCCTTGTCTGTCCAGCCACAGAAACTTCAGAATGCTCAGCACAAAAAAACAAACAAACAAAAAAACACCGAAGCAGAGCCATGTCTCTCGTCCCAGAGTGGGTAAGACTGAAAGCTCAGAGACCCGGCCAAGGACTGCTGGTCCTTGGCATCCAGAGCTGATCAGGCTTGCCCAGAGGAGGGGCAATAAAATGCCCCCATGCCATACATAGTACATGCTTCCTTACCAAGAAGCCCAGATGAAAAGCAGCAAAAGCTTCTCATACCACATCTCCTTACCCCATCCCACTTCACCAACTTTTGTAACTAGAAAAAAATAGAAAATACACACACATATATGCACATACTTTTTTACCATGTTAATTATTATTCAATCCTCAGCCCAGGGGTCCATATACTCCAAGAAGATTTCTTTGAACTTATGAGAATTTTAAGGGATTCCTTCTCATACTATACCCTTGAACAATAAATTATATTTTTGTTTATCTCTCCCACTGGTCTGAAAGTGCTATTCATTTTTGTATCCCTATAATTAAAACTGAGGTCCTACACCTGATAGATGGTCAAGAAGTACTTAATAAACTGACCTGAACCGAACTGACCAGCAATTTTTCTCTGGAAGAAGCGTATTTAGATTAGAGGTGCTATTTTCCCCAAAAGGGAATGAATCCATTTGGAGGCTCCAGGAGATTAATTCAGAGAAGTACAGCAAATGCCCTTGACAGCCTGACTTTATTAAAAGGAACTTACAATCTACAAGTAAATGTTCTTGCTATTGCTTTTTAAAAACCAAGTATTACTATTCTAAAACTAAAAATGAGAAAGAGGGAGAGCGTTTCAATGAGGAATAGTTTCAAGGAAACTTCCAGGAATAATTATGATATTGTCCTCCCTTTCAAAACCATAATATTTCTAAAATTATAAAAATTATATTTATGTATGAAAATAATACAAGTGCCAATTTCTAAGATATTCAGTCTATTTTGACTATGGAAATGTATGGATAATTATTTTTAATTATTATTTTACCTTTGACTCCAAATATTGTAGCCTATTCTAAACTATTTACCCTTAGCATAATTCTTTCTCGTACTTTTTATTGTTTCCAGAAGAGAAAAACAAAAACAAAAATGTGCCCTGTTCCAACATGCTAAATGGAAGTTTAAGAACCTACTGACTTCAGGCTTATGTAATGTTAATGCATTTCTATTTTATTTTCTAATATACTTTGGATTAAATATTAATTTTGAGGTAAAGGTACCAATGTAACATAAAATATAGCTTTTTAAAAATAAAAGCATCAATAATGACTAAAGAAAGCTGGATATTGTGCCAAAAAGGGATTTTAATAATAGTGTCATGGTCACAGAAGTCTACTGTTTAAAAATTAATTTTTCGTTTGAAAACTTTACTGGCAGCACCAAGAGTGCACAAAACATATTCTCTTATTACCAGAGCCTCTCTCTGCAACTTAAATGCCAAAGGCTTCAAGGTAAGGACAAAGAATACTTTGAACTTAGAAGAAATGTGACAAATAACTGGAAGTATGCACAATTGTCTGCAAATAATGTTTTCCTAAGCAAAAATGTTCATGAAACTAAAAAGTGAACTCAATACTTACTTGTACTAGAAATACACATAGTGTATTATGAGGTTCATTATTTTTTAGTTGGTATATTTGAATAATTAAATTTTTCTAGGAAGGGAGAAAGAAATTATCCTTTTGAGTTAACCAAGTGACCTTAGAATAATTGTCTCTCAGACCATTCATGCCTTCACTTGACATTAACTAAACACATAATGTGAATCAGGGATTAGGTCAGGTGATGCGTACAAAGCACAGTCATTGGTCTCTGAGAACCCTTACCCTAATGGGAGACTCACGGGAAGACCATCAGAACTCAGTTACACATACAAAGCAAGCTATAGGGCCAGTTCAGAAGCTCCCCTACAGAGGTAGTAACTTACCATAAAGCTTTGACTAATTGTGCAAATGTAGGATAGGAAGCCCTTAGCATTCCCATGGAATACATGAAGCGGTGCCTAAAAGGATCGAAGATACACTTTACTGAGGAAAACTTGTTAAAAGGTTTTGGAATTTAGTGTTTCTCCTGGTTAGCTCATTCATCAAAGATGAAGGTTATCTTTGTCTCTTACTAGGCCATTTTACTACTCTGTACAGATAGAATTTAACTTACCATAAACTGATACTAATGTAAATAATTCCCATCCACGTATATTCAAATAATGTCTGTTGGAGTGCAATTGATTATGGCCCTATAGGTTTCAAGAATTTTTCCATTTTGCATCCATTTGTAAGTTTCTTTAAGAATTCCTTATCTGATTATAAATATGGGGCTCTTGGAGTTATCTTTTAAACCACTGGGTTCCTCATTAAATAATGAGTCAAATAAATTATTTGATATGTGTTCATTTTATATCTGTATAAGAATCATGATTTTATCTTTTTTTCTAATTGTTATTTAACAAGTGAATAAAGAAACTTTAAATCAGGTAAAGCCTTTTACCTACCAATGTTACTTATATTTCCGATCCCGTACAGGGTTCATATGCTATTATAGATGGTGCTTTTTAGGATTTGCTCCTTCAAAAACCAAGAATGATGAGTTGAAACCATGGATTCCAGAAGTATATTCTGGCAAGAAGAAAAATGTGAACAAACCCTTGCATGGTAAATATTTAGGAAATCAGACAACATTTATTCTGACCCAACTGATCAAGAAGTATGAACACTGAGGGATGAGATTCATCCTTTTCTACCCTCTACAATACTCTGCCATGTTTTCATAACTCATGGAGCCGTGTAAGGCATCTCCATTTGTTTTCAGAGCAATAACACTTTCTCAAATAAATTAAAAGTCTGGCTGTTTAAATTAAATCGCTCTATATTTTAAAAATACAAGCAATTCTAAAATGGAAAGAAATGCAGGCTTTGCATGTTTCTGGAGTTAAATAAAATGTACTAGTTTACCATCTTGTTCTGCAATATGGTTCAAAATACTTATAGATATGTGCAGATAGAGAACGAGACATATGCAGCAGGAAATTAAAATGGAAACTCTAGAATACACAATGACCAACAATTTCCAAAGTGGATTAGAGGACTTTTAAATCCCATGCCACATCAGGAATGTAACAGTCACAAGTTCAGAGAGCAGAAGAAAGTAAAGTTGGAGATGATTCTTTCTTTTTTTTATTGATTTTGGAGAGGAAGGGACAGGGAGAGAGAGACCGAAACATCAATGATGAGAAAAAATCATTGATCAGCTGACTCCTGCACACCCCACACTGGAGATTGAACCTGCAACCTGGGCATGTGCCCTAACCGGGCATCAAACTCGGACCTCCTGGTTCATAAGTCGACGCTCAACCACTAACCCACAATAGCCAGGTGGGGATGATTCTTTGGAGAGAACTGTGCTAAGAGATATATAGCCCAAGGAGGATATATCAGTGGTACTACTTCCTAACTTCCAGTAAAAAGAGAAAGAGGCTTTAAAATCCCACTTGTGATGCTTAATATGCATCCCTATTGGAAAATATAATGGACTTGTGTCTGCCACCTACCAGGAAGTATATAGGCAAGATAAAGAAATCCTGGACACTTTGCTGGCAAAGCAAAAACCAGCTTTCCAAATGTATTTCTATTCATACTCCCAAAGTTTTGTGGAGAAAAGAAAGCCATCACCATTCCTGTGGATGTGATGTAGGAGGGAAGAGAATCAACATGAACTCTTCTTGAGTCCTAACCAAAAGGGTCACCTGGGAGGTGGAACAGGGCTCATAGGACCGAGGCCATGATGTGGGCATTTTTAAGTAATGATACACATGATGCTGCACAATCTGCAGAAATAACCTGAGCTTATGGGATAATAATGGTAGGGGAAGACCATCCAAAACCTGGACAACTTTATAGTCTTATCATTAAAAAATACACACACACACACACACACACACACACACACAATTCCAAAAATGCAAAATAATTCTAACATGCCAAAATACATTTTAAATTTAGAATAAATAAATACCATAGTAAATGAAGAATTTATCTGAAAAATAAAGATTGATCAAAGGAAGGGCACCCACACACAAAAAAGAGTTGAACCTGTTAGTAAATAAAGGAAAAGTCAAAATGAACAAAGCATAGAGGTAATCTCTATGTATAAAAGGCAAAGTGTCTGTCCTTCCCTCCGACCGGTAGCTATGATGCACACTGACCACCAGGGGGCAGACACTCAATGCAGGAGCTGCCATGATGCTCACTGGCCATTTAAAAATAAATGGCACCAGGGACTTAGCCCCAACAAACCAACACTTGGCTTCCCCTAAGTGGGACACAGGCCCCGCCACCACCCCAGAGCTACACCCCACCAAATCACAGCCAATGCTGCCAAGACCCCATGGCACAAAATGCGGCCCATAGCCCAGCCCAGCCCTGAAATGGTGGCTGTGGGTGCCAGTTAATGACGTCACATAGCAATGCCTGGCTTCCTCTCCCTAGCAACTAGCCTCCTTGGAGTTTCTTCAGCCCAGGAACATGAATTGCTTTATAGCCAGGCGCAAACATTTTACAGTTCAACCAAATGTTTGTGGAGCATTTTCCCATGCCTCATCTCATTTGATACTCACAGAAGTCCTGGAGTAGGTAGATAGGAGACTCAGGGGAATTCTATTTTCTTTTCATTAGCAAGACAACGGAGATTTAGAAAGTTTAGAAACTTGACCTGACTGAAAAGAAGAAATGGTGGACCATGAAAATGACTTCAGGTTTTCTCACTGCACAGAATATAGTCAAACACTGCTGCAGTGAAATATTTTACCCTGTTTGCTCCCTGCATGATCTACAATAATAATATGCTTTGTATTGATATTTACTGCTGTGCTGCTGACAATTGCCTGAAAGAGAAGTTGAGGTGCTTCACTGGGCTGGAAAAAGTTTAGCTAAATCAGAAAGCAGGTCTAATTAAGCAAGTTTATCTATATTGTATATAATAAAAGGCTAATATGCAAATAGACCAAATGGCGGAACAACCAAACAACTGGTCACTATGACATGCACTGACCACCAGGGGCACACGTGGAACATGGTGGGCATTGGCCACAGCGGGATCGTGGAGCAGGTGAGTAGGGACGCCAGACCAAGGTGGGGCACCATTCGCTGTCATCAGGGCAAGCCTCTGGTGGTTACTGAAAATTCTTTGCTCTCGTGTGCCACAGTCCCACCTGGTGCTCACACCTGCTGCTGGCACCAGCCCTGCTCACACCCGCTGCCAGCACCCGAGCCGCCGCTCACACCTACTGCCGGCACCCAGCACCAGCCCCAATCGCTCGGCTCTGTCAGTGGGTGTGAGTGGCAGCTGCTGGCCCTGATCACCCCTCAGGGCTTCTCCAACTCCCCCTGCTCCTGAGGGGAGATGGGGGCCGGCAGCTGCCTTTCACACCCGCTGCTCACGATGGCCCCGCTCGCACCCACTGCCAGTGCCAGAGCCACTGCTCGCACCTGCTGCCAGTGCCCGGTGTTGGTCCCAATTGTTTGGCACCATCAGTGGGTGCGAGTAGTGGCTGCCAGCCCTGATCACCACCGAGGGCTTCTCCACCTCCCTCTGCTCCTGAGGGGCAATCAGGGAAGCAGCTGTTGCTCGGACCCACTTTGGGTGCTGGCCCTGCTCACAACCGCTGCTGGTGCTGCCCCAATCTTTCTGCGCTTTCAGCAGGTGTGAGCGGGGCCGACGCCATCAGCGTGTGGGAGTGGCAGTGGCAGGAGTGGGCTGCTGGCAGACACAGGACCGGGGCCGTGGCAGGAGGGGCTGGGCGGTGGCGCAGAGGATTAGCCGAGACCTGCCCTGTGCCTACCGCAGCCTCGCGGCCCACAGTTCCTTTCAAGGTGCACAAATTCATGCACTGGGACCCTAGAATATATATAAAAGGCTAAGTTGACTTGCGCACACATGATACATATAAAGCGCTTGCTGGCGCCAATTGCACGCATGTGTTTCGATCTGTCATTGTCGATCGTGAATTTGGTTGACACTTCTGTTATAGAGAAAAGGCAAACAGCAATTTTAAAATATTTCTTCTAATTAATTTCCTTTCAATGTGCATGAATCCGTGCACCAGGACACCAGTAATGCAATAAGAACTTTGTAGGCAGAGTGTATGGCCAAGCTGGGCCAAAAGGGAAAATGTGAGCTAATTGGGCATCATGTTCAGAATTGCATATTTATGGAGCTTGCTGTGATTAGTTCTATTCATGTACGCTACATTCAATTGCAGGTAAAAGTGTTCCAAAATATTAGCATGCTAGAAAACAAAATCACATATGATCCCCTGGCACTTCTGCATTATAAATATCCTCTTGCTGTTTACCATTCATGTGTTACCTAGTATGTGTTGCAGAAACATTCTTTTTCATAGAACAGACCATATCAACAGGTAACTAGGGGCTGTGGGAGAATAAGCAACCAGTAATAACAGTGTATTGGCCATTATCAATGCAACCACAGAGGAGAAATGTTCAGCAGTGGTGGTGGGGCTGGTGCTGGCAAAGAACCCAGCCACTCTCAAGAGAGTACAGTCATGAGCCATTTAAGGACCAGGATCTATTAGGAGAAATGCAGTTAGACACATACTATCCTAGGTAGCATAGCCCATGGCTGGAATTATATTTGCTACACTTGTACAGGACTAGCAGCACAATAGGTTTATTTACACCAGCATCACCTCAAACTGGTCAGTAATTGCTGCATCAGCCCTGACAGTTGCCTTTTATTTTTGTAATACAAGTGCCTGACTTAAGCTTCCATTGCCAAGGCATCCACTTCAAAGAGGCTATTTTGAAAAAAAAAAAAAAAACCCACATATGACACTTATCTAATCATTGTTTTCATTTGTATTTATTTAGTCACCACTTAGGTAAATTCTTTTCATGCTTATTGCTTTTTAAAATATATTTTTTATTGATTTCAGAGAGGAAGGGAGAGGGGGAGAGAGACAGAAACGTCAGTGATGAGAGAGAATCATTGAGTGGCTGCCTCCTACACACCTGCTACTGGGGATGGAGCCCATAACCTGGGCAGGTGCCATGACCTGGAATCAAGCCATGACCTTCTGGTTCATAGATCAATACTCAACCACGAAGCCACACTGGCTGGGATGTTTATTGCTTCTTTAGTTATATTCTCTTCTGTGGATTGTCTGCTCCTACCTTTTCCTATTTTTTACTTGGTTCTTACTGATTTGGGTGAGCTTTTTATGTTACAGATAAAAAACCCTTTGTCTATGTCTGTCATATTTGTAAAAAAAATTGTTTCTCCAAAACTGGTGTTTGCTTTTTAATCGTTTATGGTGCTTTTCTGTTATGATCTCAAATTGTTTTATATTGTGAAATACATATCAAGATTTCCTTTGTGGAAAAAAATAAAGGAAAAGGAAAAACACATTGCCAGCCGCAGGGGTAAATAATGAGCCACGCCCCTCCCTTTCCCCACCCCCCCCCCCACTCCCAGGATCCTTTGTTTTATATCTTGATTTCTATAACTGACCACTTGGCCTACCTGTTTTTTCTCTTCCAATGCTTTACATTCTTGCTCTTATGTTTGAATTCACCACTAAAAAGTGAACCTGTGGAAACCTATGCCCCCGCCCTGAACCCTGATGAAAGCAGGACCCCAGGGCCATGTGCATGCGCTCCCCGCTTACTTGTGACATTCTTGCCATGTGCCCCCGTCTTACTTTGTAAGCTCCAGGACCTATAAAAAGCAAATCCTTTTTTTTCTTCAAAATTCCTTAATAGTTGTTGCTGAAGGGAGTCTGTCTCACAATCATAGTAAGAACCACAAAGGTCGGTCCAGTTGTAACATTGGTTTAGAAGAGAGAGATGTTACAGGTGACCAGGTGAGTGCGCCCAGACATTCCTAGCAGATAGCATTACACTCGATAGACTCAGACCAGCACAAAACAGGAATGCGTGGCTGTATGACCTTCCGGCACTCTTTCACAACAGCTACAATGCCACCAGGCGATAGGAGCTTTTCAGCTCCATGATCATCTACGGGGCCATGATTGTACATGCCACCCATCATTGATGGAAACATTGCATAACTGCATTTAAGCCCCCAGGCCTAGAAGGCTCACCATCAGCTCAAAACAGGAGTAATAAGAGAACTTTCCCTCTTCTTTTTATTTCTTCTTCCACCCCCACTTCATCCTCAGAGAGGAGAGAGTGCTGCTTAGAATCTTTCTAAGATGGGAGGAAAAAGAATATTTAGAAGATGGGGAGAACGTGTAAAATATCCAGATGGAGAAAGAAGAAGCCATGTATGTGCCCTTTATTGAGTTCGATGCTTCCTTGTCTACACCAAGCAAGCTGGAGTGGGGAAGGTGGTCTGAGCTTGTTAAGTGCTGACTAAATAGCTTTGTATAATGACAGAATAAGCATAAAACTCACAGGGCTTCCCAACCCACGGACAAGAGAAGATGTAGTCCTCTAAATTAACTTAAAGAGATAATAGATGACAAAAATCACAGTGCTTTATGCTACAACCCACTAGCCCTGATCTATATATTGCAAAGATTATGGTTGATGCCAATCACTCTCATGTTTCCTGGACAGTATTCTGATAAAGGCAGAGAGGAATGAACCTGTTGGAAACTGTTTGCAAGCTTATACAAACCGAAAACATGGCAGACTCCACAAAGCAACCTCTGAATGAAAACAAACAGACTGTATTTCTCCAGACATGCAGTAATACAGATGTCCCTTAATGTGTGTGTCGACTATACTTTGTAAATATATCATCCGTTTCTAAGCCAAACCTCAATGAGAAATCTAAGACGCAGTTTTCCAGGGAGGGTTTCTAGGACAGCAACCACACTTAATTATGTGGTAGGATGTTACTTTTCTCTTTTGTAATTAAAAGATATATTTTAAGCCGACCTACTCTATCCCCAAAGAAACTAAACCAAGAAGGCTAAAACACTACAAGGGTGAATCTGCATTCCCTACAAAACCCAAATCAGTGCTACAAAAAGCAATATAGACAGATAAACAGAAACATTCTTCCAAATACATATGTGGCTGCAAATTAATCTTGAGTTTCCATAAACATTTAATTATGTAATTTTACTTCATGCTAGAATAAATTTCTTGTAAAATGCTACTGCATCTTAAAAAAACAAAACAAAAAATACCTCACCATTTCATTAACATAAGAGCAGTATTGGATGGAGGAACAGTGAAGAAATGCTTTTTAATTATGCTTATATACTTCAATAGTCCAGATTGAAATCATGAGTCTATGCTTCTAAAATTTTACAGGGGGTTGTATTTTAAATGTGAAGTAGACCTATTTAAATCTATGAATAAATTGATGTTTTCACCACCTCTTTTAAAAAATTATTTATCATATTTAAATAGCTACTATTTTCAACTAATAATTTTTCATTTGATGGTATACTCATCCAAGTTTTAAAACATTTGATTCTGGGAATACATATTCACCCTTTTAAGAGTGTCTTCCTCCCTCTCCTGCTTCCAACCCTACATTTTTTACACTTCGTTGGCTAATATTCACATTTGACTTTCTGGCATTTATAAAAACATCGCTCCCACTGGCTCTGAAAATGTAATATTTTAAATGTGCAGTGTTTGTCCACAGTTGGCTAGTTTACTATTTTGTGCTTATATGATTTCCTTGTAGCTAATGATGCATTTTCTTCCTACGTGGCAAAAATAGAAGAAAAGCCAGTTCAGGCACAGCGTTCATTAAAACGTAATGTGTTCTGAGGTCCTTTTTGTAATCGGAATCACTGGTGATTAATAGCTATCTAATTCTTTCCTTGGTTTTGTAACTGTTAGATGTTAATTATCAAAATCTGAATGCTTTAAATTAAAGAAAAGAAAGAGAGAAAAAAAGAGGGAGGGGGAAGGAAGGAAGGAAGGAAGGAAGGAAGGAAGGAAGGAAGGAAGGAAGGAAGGAAGGAAGGAAAGAAGGAAGGAAGGCAGGCTAAGGCCCTTACAAAATCAAAGCAAAATAGAGAGAAGAAGGAGGAGGAAGAGTAGGAGAAGAAGAAGAAAATGAGGGAAGTATGAGAAACAGGATAAAAATAAGAGGAAAAGAAGAAAACTGGTTAATATAGAACTAAAAAGACTATAGGAATTAAAGATATAGGGAGTCAAATATAATAGTCATGCTTCAATGTGCTTTTTCAGAAGCTAAAACTACAGGAACTAGTTCTTTCTTTTTTTTTTAAAATGATTTTAGAGAGAGAGGAAGGGAGAGGAAGAGATAGAAACATCGACCTGCTGTCTCCTGCATGCCCCCTTACTGGGGATTGAGCCCATAACCCAGTCATGTGCCCTGAATGTTTGGTCATGATCAGGGCAAGAGTTTTCAAACATAGAAAAGATGACTGGGTTACTGAATTGCAATTTTAATGTTGATCATTAATAGCTGTGATTTTGAGCATGCTCCTTAATTTCTTTGTCTCAATATTCTCATTTGCAAAATGGCAATATTAAGTAGTATATAACTGATAGGATTGCAAGATATAAAAGATTTAGGTTTTGCACATAGTAAATGCTCATTAATGCTCAAGTCTACTTAATCCATTAGACTTGATAAAAATTAAAAGATGACTCCGGCATGGCTTTTCCATTCAAAAAGCTACCAAACTGCTTTAACTCTCAGATTTCTTTCTTTCCTTCTTCCTCTCCATAATTCCCTTCCTCCAAAATCCAAAAGTATCAAAAATTAACCCAATACTTCAAAAAGTAGAGTGAGGTCTTTATCTTACCAGAGAGGTGGGCCATTTTCTAGCATTCATTTCTAGTATTTATTTCTAGCATTCATTTCTAGTATTCATTTCTAGTATTCATTTCTAGTATTCTACCAGGGCAGCCATGTAGCCTTGGGCCAGTTACTTCACTTCTCCAAGCATCATTTTCCTTTACCTATAAAATGGGGACAACTCCATGTAAGTTACAGGGTGTTGAGCATTAAGTATGCCTTCAATGTGCTTGATACTATGCTAGTATATACCTAGTATATTTCTTAGCAAGGTGAATTTTCAAACACCTGCACTCCATGACCATACAGCAGTAGGAGTGAGAAGGGGAGAACAAGGGTTCGTGGAGCCCACGGTTTGTCTCTTACCTTCTCCACTCTTACAGTTGTGCCACTTACTTGTATTGTTTCAGCTTCTCTGGTGCCCACTTACTCCATTTGTAAAACCTGGATGACAATACCTGTGTAACCAACCACTGGAAAAAAGGTGTGAGACTAACTTATGATGGAAATCAATGAGAACCATACGAAAGAATATAGCCTATACCAGTGGTCGGCAAACTGCGGCTTGCGAGCCACATGCAGCTCTTTGGCCCCTTGAGTGTGGCTCTTCCACAAAATACTGACTTCTCCGCATGGGCCACGAAGTTTCAATCGCACTGTACTTGCGCGCCCGCACGTGGTATTTTGTGGTATTTTGTGGAAGAGCCACACTCAAGAGGCCAAAGAGCCGCATGTGGCTCACGAGCCGCAGTTTGCCGACGACTGGCATACCAATAGGAAAGGAAAAACTGTTCTTACTAAATGATTCACAGAAGAAAACGGTGTTGTCTTACACTAGCTGGCACATTTTACTAGAGATAAATCTAAATAAAAGCAACCTATTTTTTCAGTATCTTGAGAATGGCATCAGACCAATGATACATGTTGAGCTAGATAAACTACTAAATATACCAGTGAGTTTATATGACATTAAAAAATATATATAACTTCAGTATTGAGTCTTTTCTCAGTTTCCCCAAAGCTCTCTCATTTTAGACATGACCTTAGACTTTGAAATGAATTCTCAAATAATTTGATGAAGAGGAAGAAGTTTTTCAGGGCTCCGACAAGTAGATCTGTTCCCTGGGGGCCATCCCCTAATGTTAGCAATAAACAGAGTAAACATCCCTGCATGGAACGCCCAGCTGCTGTCACTTGCAGTTTCATTCATCTTATTTTATCAGGATTAAAACAGTTGCTACAAAAGGAGGGATATTCAAGGAGTCATATTTGATAGGCACTTTTTTATACTATCAAATAAATTGTTATTGATAGTCCCTGGGATCCATTGGTCTGAAGGTCAAACATGTAGTTGACTGTGTGCATATAAGTGCTGCTTCTCATTTGCAGTCCCCTGGGAGGCAGTCACAGAAAGAAGAAAACCCAGTAGTAGGATCCCAGAGGGGGGATTTGAAACTTGCTCACTTGTGATTATGTGTCCATTTTTTTTCACATGTAAAATAGCAATACATATAGCTGCTTTGACTACCCTTCTGTGAAGTCAGCAGGACCAAAACAAACAAACAAAATACTCTGTGTCCCAAAAGAGACACCATCTCTTAGCCTTACCCCTAGCACTTGGCTTGATAAAGAGTCAGCACTTTGCCCTAACCAGTTTGGCTCAGTGGATAGAGCAGCCGTGGGCAAACTACGGCCCGCAGGCTGGATCCGGCCTGTTTGAAATGAATAAAACTAAAAAAAAAAAAAAAAAAGACCGTACCCTTTTATGTAATGATGTTTACTTTGAATTTATATTAGTTCACACAAACACTCCATCCATGCTTTTGTTCCGGCCCTCCGGTCCAGTTTAAGAACCCATTGTGGCCCTCGAGTCAAAAAGTTTGACCACCCCTGGGATAGAGCGTCAGCCTGAGGACTGAAGGGTCCCAGGTTCAATTCTGGTCAAGGGCATGGACCTTGGTTGTGGGCACATCCCCAGTAGGAGGTGTGCAGGAGGCAGCTGATCGATGTTTCTCTCTCATCGATGTTTCTAACTCTCCCTCTCCCTTCCTCTGTGTAAAAAAATCAATAAAATATATTTTTTTTAAAAGAGTCAGCACTTCATAAGTGTCTGTGGACCATGCTTTTCACACTGCACAACCACATACAAAGATGTAACTACGTCACCTACATCTGATCCCTTAATTGCCTTTGCATCGCCTCTTTCTTTACCTGTCTCTAGTCCCAATTATCCTATAAATGCCTCGCAACTGCTTTTTCATGAAAATATGTCAGATTAGCTGCTTTTAAAAATCACCTGGGAACTTTCGGAAAACACAAGTCACAATAAAACATCCACCCTTAGGGAGATGAATAAACAAATCAGTGCATCTCCAAATACTGGACAGTGGGGAATATATAAACACAGTTTATAGTTGTTCAATTGGAAAATAATACAATAATTAATAAATAACAATACAAGAATAAACTCTGCTTCATGTATTCACAACTGTAAACCTATTTTTTCTCACCCCTGTATATAAGTGTGTGTGTGTGTGTTAGAATATCCTGGCCTACATTTTAACACAAACAATAGCTACACTTTTGTGTATTCATGTAAGTATGCATATATTGCCTCTCGGTGTCCCTGCTATGCTTCATCCCTTTAGTATCACAAACCCGAGAGATGGGCACATTTCCCAGACCTCTGTGCAGTGGATGCTGCCACATGACTAAATTTGGGCTAAAGGCTGCAAAGAAAATAATGAATGTGACTTCCCGGTCATCTCCTTAAAAGGAAGGTCATTACATTGGAACTTCCTGTTCCCTTTCCCACTAGCTGAGTAGTCTTGACAATGTGAATAGCCACCTTACACCCAGAGGTGGAGACAATATCACAAGAACTTCAGAACCACCCAGGCAGAGAGCATCCCAGAATGTCCTCCCTCTACTGAGCCACCTGTCTTCCTGAAAGTAAACATAGATCTTGTGTAAGCCACTGAATTTTTAGGTTTCAAATAGAACATGCTAGCCTATTCCCTAACAATACAACATTGGATCTATCATCCTATATAATAAAAGGCTAATATGCAAATTGCCCCCTCGGGAGTTTGGCCGACCGGGAGTTCGACCGCTCACTATGATGTGCACTGACCACCAGGGGGCGGCACAGAACAAAGGAAGGCCCTGGCCGGCAGCCGGCAGCCAGCAGCAGGCAGCTGGCAGCCTGCAGCCGGGGGAAGGAAGGCCCAAGCCAGCCCTGATTGTGGGCCAAGCCTAGGGACCCTACCCATGCACGAATTTCATGCACCAGGCCTCTAGTTTCTTATAAAATGAAACATAAAACCATTAAATTAGCACCTGTAAGAAATAATAATAAAAACAGCAAGCAACACAGGATGAGCTTGACCTATGCCTGGACCCAGGCTAGACAGTAGAGCTGCTGTAGTTATGGAAAGATTAGAGGCCCCAGTACACAAAATTTGTGCACAGGGCGGGGGGGGGCGGGGTAGCCCCTCAGCCCGTCCTGCACCCTCTTGCAATCCAGGACCGCTGGCTCCTAACCACTCGCCTGCCTGCCTGCCTGATCACCCCTAACTGCTCACTTGCCTGCCTGATCGTCCTTAACTGCCTCTACCTTGGCCCCTGCTGCCACAGCTTCATCAGGAAGGATGTCCAGAATGAGGTTTGGAAAGTCATTCGACTGTCCAGCCTAATTAGCATATTACACTCTTATTATTATAGATAAGCATGATTCTTATACTCATGGAGCTTCAACTCTGCACTAAAACAGACATTTTTTTAGGTTCAAATAATTAAGTAACTCTAACATCCTTGTTTAAAATGGAAAGCACAAATTATCATAGGAGTACACAATTAAGGAATAAATCTTAATTCTCTTTCACTTTCTTCAAGTTTCTGCAAAACTGTCACTTTATCTGAGGTTTGTCCGTTATCAGTTCCCTGTTCCATTCATTCATTGGGCTTCATGCTACTGCTTATTCATCACTTTTCTAAAATACCCCCTTTGTTTCCAATAAAATTATTTCTTTTATATGTAGTCATTTGAGTAAATTTTGTTTTGGGAACCAAGTGCTTGCTCCCTAAGTAAATGAGGAAAATAAGCTTTGCAAATGCATATAAATATTGTATTTGGTTCCAATAATAACCTTCATTTTTAGATAGCATGTATTTCTTTATAACACATCTGAATTAGTTTTATTTTAAAATGAGATTCTGAAATGCCATTTCAAGCTTGAACAATTCCAATGGGGAAAAAAAAATCCAAAATGGCATTTCAGCACGTTTCTCCACAAAAATACAATTGTTCAGCACATTCTAGTTTCTGAAGCTCTTTCGTGTACTCATGTGCAAAAGGAAAATTGCATCCTACTGTAGAATTTAAAACTACCTTTCCCGAGTATTTACCTTCAAGAATATAAACACAGTCACAACTCGCACATCTGCCCGTTCATTGCCCAGGTACTCACCTGGCCAATCACAGAAGTCCAAAACTTCCCAGCTCTGTCATAAAGCCTACCTTTTCAGTTGCTGCCCTGAAAGCTTTGAACCTCACAGGACCCCAAAGGTCTAACTGTGGATTCCGTAGCTCTGGCCTGATATGTCGCCCAGCCACAGGGAAATGTCAGCTCCTTTATCAGCTGGATCAGCTGGACCCACTTGGTCCTCGACTTAATAGGTTTCACGTTCCTGCCAGCTGTAGAAATTATTCTAACAAGCCGATTGCATCCTCCTGGAGGTACCGAAAGGCATTTCATTTTGTTATTGTGAAACCTGCCTCTCAACGCTGCTGTGTGTTCACTCTGAGTGCATTCCCCACGTGGTCCCTGTGTGGGGTGCAGTACCTTCCCCTGGGTGGGAGTATATGTGATGAACAAATTGCTTTCTCTCGCATCTGTCCTAAGTCAGGTGTGTGTGTTCAGTCATATTGTACTCCCAGGCTGTGGGATCCCTCCCTCACCAACAGGGTGAACAGGTGGTGTTCACTATACCAGCTGAGGCCTCCCTTTCAAGAATAACAGAAGCCTCAGGAACTGAGTCCCAGAGTGGATCAGGGAGAGCACTCATAGCTGATGGGTTCACCACTTGCCCGTGCTTCTTCCTGCCATTCATTCACACCGCCATCCAGGGACATGTGCAGGACAGACGCTTGGTATCTTGAGTGATGCCCGCTCCTCCACGCCCTGATTCTGCAGTGGTCCTCACACTGGGGAGCAAACACACAGCTCTCTTTACTCTCAGTCTCCTTCTCCTCCGCTGTCTCCCACTGTATTTTGGACTGCTCCCATTTGAAGTGCTCAGTGGGCACATGAGGTTATCATGTTACATTGCATAGTGCATTTATCTCTAGAGAGGAAATGCCAGAATTCTTATCTCAGCTCCATCACTAACTGGCAGTGTAACTGTGAGCAAGTTCCCCAAAACCTGTGATTAGTTCCCTTATATGCAACGTAGGGACAACGACAATAGTTCCTACCTCTACTAGTTGTTACTGGGATTAAATGAGTTAGTATTTAAGGATACAGAGCAGTGCCAGGCGTATTCAAAGTTTGTAAGAATTATGAATGCTTTTAATAAGTGCAGAACCACGGCCAGAACATCAGTATCATTTTTTTTTCTTTCTGATTTAGATGTTTTTTTCTGCTTGTGTGTGCATGTCAACACCATTTGATGTGAAGTTGGCATTGGGAAAGTTGTAGACCACCGGTGTAGGCACTTTCCTTTTGATGGATTTAACTATCCAAGGTGATCAGATTCTGGATAAAAAACCTGAATTGGTAACTCTGACATGTTTCCTTCCATTTCCCCATCACTGCTTGGACATTCTTGAGATGCCGCTCTTCTCAATCATCTTTTGTTCCCCTCCTCACTTCTTCTCTACCGTTTAATTATGTGACCCTGGTCAAGTTATTTGATCTAAAACTCAGTTCCCACATCTGTAAAATGGGGATCAGGAAAACGAGCTTTTGGGGTTTCTGTGGTTTTCAGCAACGTATGACACAGCACAGTACCTGCACTGTGCTGGCCCTCAGTGCAGAGAATTTAAGGCACATTTACCTCTGTCTCCAGAAGTATGGTCTTTCCCTTCCCTTCAAATCCCTTATAGGGTTTTAATAAATGCTCGCAGAGAAACAAGGACAAAAGGAGTAATTTTGAATGTAGGTGCTTTGACAGTCACCTGTGATTTTACTGAATGCTTATGCAAATGTATAACACAAACACACATACTGTTACGCAGGCAGGCACAGAGAGAGACACACATGCGCACTCAAAACCGAGTAGTCTATTGAGGCACCTTTTCTTTGGGAAGAGACGATAGGGATTATCGAATCAAGAGCTCTCCTTTCTTTAGCAGATGAGGTTAAGAGACTTCTGCAGGGAGTGCTGGTTTTCAAGGTCACGCTGCCATCACTGATACGGTTACAAGCAGGAAACTGACCTTCTGGTAGCCAGTCCATTTTTTATTCCATTCACTACCTATAATATGACCTCAGGGAAGAGAGCTGTAAAAATCTTCCTCTTGATTTTGTATCAATTCTTTGATGTTAATTAAGGAATTAGCTGCTAATGAACATTTCTTTTGGGATTTTAAAAATTTCAGATATTGTAGTAAGTGGAATAAAAGAGAAGTATATTAAGAATATGAAAAGGTGATTTTTTGTTCAGCTTAAAGGAAAGGTTTATTTGGTATATATTAAGGCTTTAAAAAAACTTAATTGTAAACATTTATATTTTCTGCATATGAAATTGTCAGTAAAACAATTAATATATGATAGTTGTGATTTTTACAATGTATTATAAATTATCCAATTAGCTATTAACATTATCCTATAATATTAGTTGAATATTTTATGTATTTCAGCAGAAATTATAAACAATTCAGAAGATCATACCATTAGAAATTAGAATACAAACTGCAACTTTAAAGGAATGTAATTTCTCAGTTTTTAATAAATACTTTCACCCACTAGATACCTAGTCTATACATAACAATGTCTTCTCTTGAGAATTCTGCACAGCAGATTTTGTAACCATAGGAAGCCATGAATCTCGAAATGTTGTTATAAAATTCCTGTATGTTGCTATTAAGATTTATAAAAATAATATATGATTACATAGGAAGATTCTATTGTAGCAGATATGAATTATATGTGCTTGTATATGGAATTTTATTTGTTACCTGATCCTGATTCTATTTGTGGTGACATGAAGTTTTTCTTCAAAACTTTTGCTTCAGATTTTTAATTAAAATAGGAATAGTTGCTCTTAATAAAAACAAATTAATATTGCAGAAGACTTGCAACTTTACTGAATAATATTAACAAATTAGGAAGAAATATATATGCCATGAAGCATTTACAGTAATGGAAAACATCTTTAAAGTTTATTATAGTTAAATCATTCTTAATGACTATCAAATTTAGGAACTGCTACAGCCAACTAATGTTAAAACAGCCAGAATTTTGTTTTACACACACACACACACACACACACACACACACACACAGTGGATTTAAATAATACAATAAACATAATAAGGGCAATTAATATAAATAAATTGTTTTATTATTCCAAAAATTTTGTTTAACTGAAAACATTTTCTCTATATATGATCATGTAAATTAAAATATCATTTCTAATCAAATGTAAATAATTTTCTGAATGGGAATAAAACACAATGTCAAGTTTTTAGTTAGGCAACATCCACTCACAGAAATTCTAGAGTGGAAAAGTATAACAAGCAAAATAAAAATAGTTTTAGAGGAATTCAATAGTAGATTTGAGGTGTCAAAAGAATCAGCACACTTACAAATAGAAAGGATGCAATCTGAAGAACAGTAAGAAAAAATAGTAAATAAATTAAAAGAGCCTCAGAAAAACGTAGTGCATAGTTATGTGCACCATCGTAAATGTAACCAGAATTACTAGAAGGAGAGGAGAGAAAAAGGGGAAGAAAAATATCTATAAAGAAATAATGACTGAAAACTTTCTAAAACTGATTTTTAAAAAGCAACAACATTAAGTTACATATCCAAAGAACCTAATAATCAATAAGTAGGACAAACACAAAGAGACCCATACCCAGGCATAGCATGAACAAAATCTTGAATGCCAGAGGTAAAGGTAAAAATCTTAGAGTCAAAAAGAGAAAAATGTTTCATTATCTACTTACAGGAGACCCACTCCCCACATATACACACTAGTGAGGTTTGTTTTTGTTTTAGAAACAATGAAGAACAAGACAGAAGCTAATGAAATGACATGTTCTAAAGGCTCAAAGTAAAAACAAAATGTTAACCAAGAATTTTACATATAGCCAAACTATCTTTTAAAAGTGAAAATGAAATAAAATAATTTACAGGTAAACCAATACTGAAAGATAATGTTCCTAGCAGACCTGCCTCCCAAGAAATACTAGAGGAATTCTTCTGGCTGAAATGACGTCAAGCAGTAATTTAAATCCACATTAACATATATATATCCAAGAACCCGGCTGGTGTGGATCAGTGGTTGAACATGGACCTATGAACCAGGAGATGATGGTTCCATTCCATTTTGGGTCAGGGCACATGCCCGTGTCCGGGTTGCTGGCTTCATCCCTAGGAGGGGGCATGCAGGAGGCAGCCAATTGATGATTCTCTCATCATTGATGTTTCTATCTCTCTCTCTCTGCCTCTCCCTTTCTCATAAATCAATAAAAACATATATTTTTTTTAAAAAAAATCAGAGTAAAGGTAATTATACACAATTATAAAAGATAATGTAATTACATATTTTTGCCTATTCTTTTCTTAACTGATTTTAAACACAATTGCATACAAGATAAATATAATTGTATTGTTGGACTTACAAAATATACAACAATAATTGCAGGTATAAAACAAGCCTCAACACATTTAAGTGGATTTAAATAATACAATGCATGTTCTTCAACCACAATGGAATTAAATTATAAATCAATACCAAAAGGAAGCTTAGAAATTCACAAGTATGTGGAAATTAACAAACTCCTCCTAAATAATGGGCCAATGAAGAAATCACAAGTGAAATTCAAAAACACCTTGAGGAATGAAAATGAAAATAAACATATAAAAACTTTGGGATATAGCTACACAAAGAGATATTTATAACTGTAAATACCAATATTAAAATTAAAAAGAAAGATCAATTCAATAACCTAAGTTTTCACCTGAAGAATCTAGAAAAAGAAGGGCAAGTTAAACCCAAACCAAGTAGAAAAATGGAAATCAATGAGAGAACAAGTAAATGGAATAGAAAAATAGAAAAAATATTTTAAGTTGGTTAGATGAAAAGATCAACAAAATTGACAAACATTTAACTAGACTGGCCAGGGGTAAAAGAAGAAGGATCAAATTATTAAAATCAAGAATAAAATAGGGAACATTACTGCCAGCCTTGTATAAATAAAAAGGCAATATGAAAAAAACATGTATGCCAATAAATTAGATAACCTACATAAAGTAGAAAATTTCCATTTCCTGGAAACACACAAATTACCAAAACTGACTAGAGAAGAATAGAAAAATATAAATAGACTATATTAAGAAATATTGTTACTAATTTAAAACTTCCCACATATTGTTATGATGACAATACTCTGTAAATTAATTTACAAATTCAGCACAACCCCTATCATATTACCAACTGCCTTTTTTTTTTGCAGAAATTGACAAAGTGATACTAAAATTCAGATGGAAGTGCAAAGTATCTAGAATACCAAACAAATAAACAGAAAACACCTTGAGAAAGAATGCATTTTAAGGACTCACACTTTATGATTTTAAAACTTACTACACAAATGTAGTAATAAATACAGCATGGTACTTGTATAATAATAAATGTATATATCAACACAATAAAATTGAGAGTCTAGAAATAAACCCATAAATTAATGGACAATAGATTTTTCATACAGTGTCAAGACAATTTAATAGGGAATGAAGTGTTTTGCACAAATGTTGCTGAAACAACTGAATATCCACATGCAATGAGGTTAAACTTCTATCTGACACCATAAAAAATACAAAAGTATTAAGTCAAAATGCATCATAAACCTAATTATAATAGCTGAAAACTATAAAACTCTTCAATAAAGACATATGAGTGAACTTCCATGGTGCTAGATTACATAATGGCATCTTAGATACCAAAGCATAAGAAACAAAAGAAAAAATAAATTTTTGACTGCTCCAGAACTAAGAAAAATATTGCTCTGCAAATGATATCATCAATAAAGTAAAAAGAAAATCCAGAGAATGAGAGGAAAATTTAGTAAACCATATATGTGATAAAGGACTTATATGGAGACTGTTACAAATCAACACTAAAAAGACAAACAGCCCAGAATCCGGCTAGAATTTTCTCCAAAAAAGATACACAAATGGCCAATAAGCACATTAAGGAAATACTAATCAAAACCACAATTATATACCATTTCACAACCACTAAAATGGCCATAATCAAGAAGATGCATAGTAACAAGTGTTGGTGAGGATATGGGTAAATCCGAACCTTCATGCATTGTTTAGGGGAATGTAAAATGGTGCAACCACTTTGCAAAGCAATTTGGTAGTTTCTACAAAGCTTAAACATAGAGTTACTATATGGTCTAACAATTCTACCTTAAGGTACATGTTCAAAAGAAAAAAAGACATTTTCACACTAAAACTTGAACAAAAATATTTATAGCAACCTTATTCATAAATGCCAGAAAGGAGAAACAATTAAATTGCCCATCAACTAAAGAATGGGTAAACAACATATCATCTGCAATAAAAAGGAACGAAATACTGATACATGCTACAACATTAATGAAATATGGAAATACTATGCTAAATGAAACAAGCCAGTCACATACTGTATGCTTGCATTTATACTAAATGTCCATCATAGGCAAATCTATAGTGACAGAGTGTAGATTAGTGGTTGTTTGTGGCTGGGGGATAGAGGGAGGGTCATGATGTGGAGTGACAGCTAAGGATTATGGGGTCTCTTTTTTTGGGTGATAAATGTCTTAAATTATGTTGATGATTGCCCAACTCTGAATATACTAAAATCCACTGAATTGTATTGTACACTTTGGAAATATTATGGCATGTGAATTGCATTTTAATAAAGATGTTTTAAAAGTGGAATAAAATGTAATATCATCAGGAGAAATAAGACCTTAGGGTAAACAAGCTTTTTATTTTCATAAGTACTTTTACACAAATGACAAAATAATCCTATATAATAAGGAGGGAATATGCAAATTGACCATCACTCCACCACAAAGATAAAGGCAGCCACGCGGGGGGGGGGGGGGGGGGGTGCGGAGGGTGTTCTAGCTGCACCCACAGTGGAGGCCAAGTTCCCATAGATGAGCCTTAACGAGCATTCAGCAGGGACCTGAGGCTTCACCCCAATTCCCTGCGGAGCTTGATGGGGGCCCTGAGGCTGTGTCCCCACCCAGTGGGGCTTGACGGGGGACCTCAAGGTGTGCCCCCCGCCTACCGAGCCTTGATGGGGGACCTCACACCATGCTGCCCACCCTGGCACCAGACTGAGGGACCTGAGGCTACACCTCCCTCACCATCACCAGGCCAGGGGACCTTTGGCTGTGCCCCATGCCTGGCACTGAACCAGGGGACCGGAGGCTGTGCCCCATGCCTGGCACTGAAACTGGG